>NC_084612.1:18940724-18960724 GCF_033978795.1 Nerophis ophidion | reverse complement strand
TCCAGGGTGTACCCCACCTTCCGCCCGATTGTAGCTGAGATAGGCGCCAGATGGATGGATGGATGGATGGTATACGTATACATATATACATACATATATATATATATATATATATATATATATATATATATATTTTTTTTTTTTTTTGTATGTATGTATGTATGTATGTATATATCTATATGATATAAAAGGGCCATAATGCCACTGTGAATTAATGATCCAAAAAATTGAAGAGCACATCCTACTCAGTGGCCTAGTGGTTACAGTGTCCGCCCTGAGATCGGTAGGTCGTGAGTTCAAATCCTGGCCGAGTCATACCAAGGACTATAAAAATGGGATCCATTACCTTCCTGCTTGGCACTGAGCATTAAGGGGCGGAATTGGGGGTTAAATCACCAAAAATGATTCCCGGGCGCGGCACTGCTGCTGCCCACTGCTCCCCTCACCTCCCAGGGGGTGATCAAGGGTGATGGGTCAAATGCAGAGAATAATTTCGCCACACCTACTGTGTGTGTGACAATCATTGGTACTTTACTCTGTCTTTCCCTGCTGTTTTCTGCACTATCATCAGCCGCGTCCGGACATCCTGAAACGTTCAATAAATACGGATCGTGAGGCCATCGTTGAATTATGCGACCATTTACTAAAATAGCGTGACGGCTTCACAAACAGTTGTACTTAACAGAGCTCCTAACATCAGAAATAAGATCAGGATTGTTTCACTAAATAAGTGAAACAAAGATTGTTGTTCACATCCAGCCAGGAAGCATGCGTACACACAGATCGTCATGACAACACACAAACAACATACAAATTTGAAATTTATCATCTTTTTCAAGGATTTCAATGGACATCCACAAGCTGTAGTATATCGTCATGTTCCACAATTTTCACAAACAAAGGCATGACAAAGGGACGGCGTGGCGCAGTGGTGAAGTGGTTGTGTGCAATCCGAGGGTCCCTGGTTCAATCCCCACCTAGTACCAACCTTGTCATGTCCATTGTGTCCTTGAGCAAGACACTTCACCCTTGCTCCTGATGGGTACTGGTTAGCGCCTTGCATGGCAGCTCCATCCATCAGTGTGTGAATGTGTGTGTGAATGGGTAAATGTGGAAGTAGTGTCAAAGCGCTTTGAGTACCTTGAAGGTAGAAAAGCGCTATACAAGTACAACCCATTTATTTATTTAAAGTCCGCCTTTATCCAAGCACTTTGGAGGGTCCATAGCCTGAATGGGAGAGTACAAGTAAGAGACTTATGTAACTTATAGCGTGTAAACAAACACTCATGCCCAAATGGAAGGATAAGGCCCAACACATTTGCTCTTGTCAAGAGTAAGAGAAAGACACCATCCCTAATATATATTTTATATTTTAAAAAATATAGAACCGCAGTTTGAAACCCCTCAAATAAATGGTAAATGTTTGTACTTGTATAGCGATTTTCTACCCCTTTTTAAGGAGCCCAGAGCACTTTGACAGTATTTCCACATTCACCCATTCACACACACATTCACACACTGATGGCGGGAGCTGCCATGCAAGCTGCTAACCAGGACCCATCAGGAGCAAGGGTGAAGTGTCTTGCTCAAGGACACAACGGACGTGACTAGGATGGTAGAAGGTGGGGATTGAACCAGTAACCCTCAGATTGCTGGCACAGCCACTCTACCAACTTCGCCACGCCGTCCCCTAAATAAAATGGTTATCCTTAAATTCTTGCTTTAAATGTGTTTTTCCCTCATAATTATGGATTTCATGTTTTTCTTTCAAATGCTTCCAGCCTGAAGGAGTTTTTACCCAAAGAGTACATAAAGCAAAGAGGATCGGAGAAGAAAATATTCCAGGTGGGTCTTACTGTATCTCTCGATGGGATTTAACCCCTTACCATTTACCGGTATATTAAAGAAATTATCAGTTGAATAAATCCATAATGTGACCTACAGGAGCACAGCAACTGCGGAGAAATGACGGAGATCGAAGCTAAAGTGAAATATGTCAAACTGGCGAGGTCTCTGAGGACTTACGGAGTGTCTTTCTTCCTGGTCAAGGTGGGGTGAAATTATAATTTAATTAAAATAACCTTAAGTTGTCCGTCTTCTTCTTGCTCTTGAATTGACTGAAGGAGAAAAAGCATCCATCCATCCATTCATCCATCCATCCATCCATGGAGAAAAAGCAAATTTGGAAAATTAGTAAAAGTGGAGCAGGAGCCTTTTATCTACAGAGTGTAAAATCTGTTCCCTGGGCATGAGTTAACTGGATTTAAAAAAGTTGAAAGAATTCCACAGCAGGGGTTTCAGTCCACTTGAACTTTTACAGCTGTGCTTTTTATGTCCCGGAAACAAATATCCCTCTAGGCCATTTCCTACATGCATGCTGTGAAATGGAGTTAAAAAAAAACTTTGCTCAGACAAATTTAAAAGGAAATGTCATTTTGACTAATAATTCAGAGATAAATAAAAGTCTATCCTCTCCCAAAGGACAGCATTTTTTTTTCCAGGAAAAAAAAGTATTTACATTTCTATTTACATGCCAAGCAACTTCTCACCGCAGCGAGTCAGAGCCTTTCTCCTATCAGTCACATTCACCAGTGACCTAGAGAGATGCACGGATGCCATTAATATTGTTGGGAAATCATTACTTGAAGTTAATCTTTACAGCTTTTCTTTTAATGTCCCGGGAACAAATATCATGTGAAATCGAGTAAAAAACAAAAGCAAACAAACTCTTGGAACTTTGCGAAGACCCATTTAAAAGCCTTTGAGACACTCGTGATTTAGGGCTATATAAGTAAACTTTGATTGATTGATTGATGATTGAAAATGAAACGTCGTATTGACTGAAAAATTATATTTCCCCATTGTGGGATGACTAAAAGTCTATCCTATCCTATAAGACTGTATTTTTTACCCTAGAAAAAAGTATTTATATTCAGCGGGTCAGAGCTTTTCTTCCTGTCACTAACATTCACCAGTGGCATGAAAAGATGCACAGTTAACAAGCAACATAGTAGGAGTAATAGTGCTATTTTTAGAATAATGACAATCAGTGAAGCAGAGTCATCAAACAACAGTCGAGCAGCTAAGAAATATGACGTTAATTGTATAATCTGAAATGCAAGTCAATTTTTGCTGTAATTTGGCCATACCTGTAATTTGTGTTGTCATTCCTTTACACATGATTGTCACCAAAAGTTTTTTTTTCATGTTCCATCCATCCATCCATCATCTTCCGCTTATCCGAGGGTCGGGTCGCGGGGGGCAGCAGCCTAAGCAGGGAAGCCCAGACTTCCCTATCTCCAGCCACTTACATTTTTAAATTTCAGTGTGCAATTCTCTCACAGGTGTACAATACACTGACAATTATTAGACAATAGTCCAAAGTCGAAGGAGGACTAATGAGTCATTTGTTTTTAAAGCGCATAAAAACATTTTGGATTCATATTTTTCCTTTTTTGTTGCTCATATCTCTGGATCAACTTCAGCCCTACACAAAAATAGCAAAAATGTAAGGTTTTTGATTTTTATTTTAAATAGGGCTGTCAAAAATGACAAATTAACATGTGATTAATCACAAAAATGTCTCTCTCTCTCTCTCTCTCTCTCTCTTCTCTCTCTCTCTCTCTCTCGCTCTCTGTCGCTCCCTTCCCCCCCCCCTCTCTCTCTCTCTCTCT
Source organism: Nerophis ophidion (assembly GCF_033978795.1). Taxonomy (NCBI): domain Eukaryota; kingdom Metazoa; phylum Chordata; class Actinopteri; order Syngnathiformes; family Syngnathidae; genus Nerophis; species Nerophis ophidion. The sequence continues at coordinate 18,957,050 of NC_084612.1, read as the reverse complement.
TCTCTATGGAGAGAGAGAGAGAGAGAGGAGAGAGATTTTTGTCTCAATATATATCTACAATGTACTATGTGTTTAATATATATATATAGAGTGAGAGAGAGAGAGAGAGAGAGAGAGAGAGGAGAGAGAGAGGAGAGAGAGAGAGAGAGAGAGAGAGAGAGAGAGGAGAGAGAGAGATGAGAGAGAGAGAGAGAGAGAGAGAGAGAGAGAGAGAGGAGAGAGAGAGAGAGAGAGAGAGAGAGAGAGAGAGAGGAGAGGAGAGAGACTCTTTTGTCTCAATGTATATGTCTACAATACACTATTTACATTGTATATTGTCACTGAAGGCATCAAAATTATGAATGAACACATGTGGAGTTATGTACTTAACAAAAAAAGGTGAAATAACTGAAAACATGTTTTATATTTAGTTTCTTCAAAATAGCCACCCGTACTCTAATTACTGCTTTGTACACTCCCGCCATTCTCTCGATGAGCTTCGAGTGATAGTCACCTGAAATGGTTTTGCACTTTACAGGTGTCAGTTTTGATTCCTTCAGTGAAAATCTACAATGTAATATAGTCATGAAAATAAAGAAAACACATTGAAATGAGAAGGTGTGTCCTAACTTTTGGCCTGTACTGTGTGCATATCTATATATATATATATATATATATATATATATATACGAATCTTTGGGTGTCCCACGATTCGATTCAATATCGATTCTTGGGGTCGCGATTCGATTATATATCGATTTTTTTTTGATTCAACGCGATTCTCGATTCAAAAATTATATTTTTCGGATTCAAAAGATTCTGTATTCATTCAATACATAGGATTTCAGCAGGATCTACCCCAGTCTGCTGACATGCTAGCAGAGTAGTAGATTTTGTTTAAAAAACCTTTTTATTAATTGTAAAGGACAATGTTTATCAACTAATTGGCAATAATGTAAATTTGTTTGAACTATAAAACGAACCACAAATATGACTTATTTTATCTTTATGAAAACATTGGACACAGTGTGTTGTCAAGCTTATGATCTGCGATGCAAGTGTAAGCCACTGTGACACTATGTTCTTTTTTTTTTTTTTTTATAAATGTCTAATGATAATGTCAATGAGGGATTTTTTAATCACTTGCTATGCTGAAATTATAACTAATATTGATACTGTTGTTGATAATATTCATTTTTGTTTCACTACTTTTTGGTTTGTTTCTGTGTCTCCTCAATTGCTCTGTTTATTGCAGTTCTGAGTGTTGCTGGGTCAGGTTAGGATTTGGAATTAGATTGCATTGTTATGGTATTTGCTGTGTATTGCAATGTTTGTCATATATATATATATATATATATTATATATATATATATATATATATATATATATATATATATATATATATATATATTCAAAAAAAGTAAGGACAATGATTTCTTTTGTTTCCAATGAAGTTGTCACTGTTAGGGAACTCTTCAAATTATGGCTTCCCCCCCACCCCCCAATATTTTGCATAATTCCATCTAAATTATATGCGAACCTCGTTTAGAAGAAAAACTAAACTACCCGAATACTTCCCCAAATCATTCAATTAAAATACCAACATCTGTAACCAGGAAGCTTTTCTATTTTCACTTGAAAAAAACACAAATCACAAGCACGACCTCGGCTCTCAGCCTGGGATCCGCTTTCACATGGTAAAATGCTCGACCTTTGTCATTTGGGTCCGCCTTGAGTGTAATCCGACAGAGCAGAGGCATTTAAAAATAGGCCGACAGAGAGTCTCCCCAGCACCTCATCTTTGTAACCCCCCTCCCGTAGACCCCACAGAATTCACATTCCCCCCATAACTTTTACACAAGTGACCCCCTTTGGCCCCTCAACGTCACATTCTGTCCATCTGCTCGCCGCATGTACCAGAGTTCCTGAAACCTTTGCTCTCACAAGAGCTCAACAAGTCAGATGTATTTATCATCAGGATTATGTTCATTGTACTCTAAACTAGGGTCTTCCACTCCATGTAAAGCAGCGTATTGTAAAAAGTACTGTATTGTATATACCAGGGGTAGGGAACCCAGGGCTCTCGAGCCATATGTGGCTCTTTTGATGACTGCATCTGGCTCTCAGATAAATCTTAGCTGACATTGCTTAACACGATAAGTAATTAATAATTACACTGGTAATTATTAAGGGACGGCGTGGCGCAGTGGAAGAGTGGCCGTGCGCAAACCCGAGGGTCACTGGTTCAAATCCCACCTAGACCAACCTCGTCACGTCCGTTGTGTCCTGAGCAAGACACTTCACCCTTGCTCCTGATGGGTGCTGGTTGGCGCCTTGCATGGCAGCTCCCTCCATCAGTGTGTGAATGTGTGTGTGAATGGGTAAATGTGGAAGTAGTGTCAAAGCGCTTTGAGTACCTTGAAGGTAGAAAACCGCTATACAAGTACAACCCATTTATCATTTATTTATTTTAATCACAGATTTAATTGATTGATTGATTGGGAACTTTTATTAGTAGATTGCACAGTACAGTACATATTCTGTACAATTGACACTAAATGGTAACACCCAAATAAGTTTTTCAACTTGTTTAAATCAGGGGTCCACGTTAATCAATTCATAGTACGTGTTAAAAACAAACATTGAAAATATAAAACATTCTCATGCATTTTAATCCATCCATCCTTTTTCTACCCCACCTGTTCAAGAAGTCGCATTAAGAAGTATTTAATTTATTATTGGTTAACTTCAGAATAACAATGTTATTGAAAAGAATAAGAGACTTATTATACTGTAAAAATGTTGGTCTTAATTAAAAATGCACACATTTAGTTGTATTCCGTGTTAAAAAATATTATATGGCTCTCAAAGAAATACATTTAAAACAATTTGGCTTTCATGGCTCTCTCAGCCAAAAAGGTTCCCGACCCCTGGTATATACAATAACAAGGTCATGGAGTTACCGAAGGGCAATCCATCTGATTTGACATATTTATAGGTGATGTTTTTTTTAATTATTATTAATTGATTATAAAAATATTTCTTACAACTATCATAAAGCTATAAACTAATTGCCCGTACATCTATTAATCCTGCATGAAAAATTAAATTTACATTTGACATTTAGCCCTGCGATGAGGTGGCGACTTGTCCAGTGTGTACCTTGCCTTCCGCCCGATTGTAGCTGAGATAGGCACCAGCGCCCCCCGCAGCCCCAAAGGAGAATAAGCGGTAGAAAATTGGATGGATGGATTAGACATTTAGATGTATTGTTTGTATTTAATATGAACTTATGTTTTATTTAGTGTAATTGTTTTGGTCTCTCACTCTTGTTTTTCTTTTTCTTTTTCATTTTTCCATGAAAATTGATTATTAGAATAAATGTAATTTAATCAGCAGTCCAACAAAAACTGACCTGCTACCTACCTTTACAAACCTATCTAGAATATGATTTTAAATTTTTTTTTTAATATAACGGGTAGATTAAATATAATTGCTGCAATTAAATTTACTTTTGAAAAAATCCCTCATGTGGATAATCATCTGTTGTTTCTTATTAATCTTCCCAAAAATATAAAAAATGTATATATATATATGTATGTATATATGTATGTTTGCGTGTATATGTATATTTGTAATATTTATATACTATATATATAATATATATGTATTAGTTCCATATTATATATGATATATGTAATATTTATATCCATCCATCCATCCATCCATCCATCTTCTTCCGCTTAGCCGAGATCGGGTCGCAGTGGCAGCAGCCTAAGCAGGGAAGCTTCCGAACGTGTTCTGGGTCTTCCCCGTGGTCTCCTACCGGTTGGACGTGGCCCTAAACACCTCCCTAGGGAGGCGTTCGGGTGGCATCCTGACCAGATGATCAGATGCCCGTAATATTTATATATTTTATATAATATATACTGCACGCCATTATTTATGTATTATATGTAATGAATATGTAATATTTATATATATATATATAATATACTGTATATATATATTAAGGGTGTGGGATACGAATCGCGATTCTCATGTTGTGCGATTCAGAATCGATTATCTTTTTTTTTTTTTAATTTATATATATATATTTTTTTTATCAATCCAACAAACAAATACACAGCAATACTATAACAATGCAATCCAATTCCAAAACCAAACCTGACCCAGCAACACTCAGAACTGCAATAAACAGAGCAATTGAGAGGAGACACAAACACGACACAGAACAAACCAAAAGTAGTGAATCAAAAATGAATATTATCAACAAAAGTATCAATATTAGTTATAATTTTCAGCATATCCGTGATTAAAAATCCCTCATTGACATTATCATTAGACATTTATAAAAATTTAAAAAAAGAACAATAGTGTCACAGTGGCTTACACTTGCATCGCATCTCATAACCTTGACAACACACTGTGTCCAATGTTTTCACAAAGATAAAATAAGTCATATTTTTGGTTCGTTTAATAGTTAAAACAAATTTACATTATTACAATTAGTTGATAAAACATTGTTCTTTAGAATTATAAAAGCTTTTTTTTTTTTTTTAATCTACTACTCTGCTAGCATGTCAGCAGACTGGGGTAGATCCTGCTGAAATCCTATGTATTGAATGAATACAGAATCCTTTTGAATCGAAAAAATATCGTTTTTGAACCGAGAATCGCGTTGAATCGAAAAAATCGATATACAATCCAATCGCGACCCCAAGAATCGATATTGAATCGAATCGTGGGACCCCAAAAGATTTGCAGCCCTAATATATATATAAGACAGTATAATACTATATAATATGTAATATGTAATATTTATATATTATATATACACTGTATAACATAGCATTTAATACATATTTATATATAAAAGCACAAGCAAATCATCCTACATGCATGAAGCATTAGAGGATGCAATGGTTTTATTAAATAATATCAGTCGTGATCAGACTATCACTTGAGGTTTTTGGATCAATAGTTTGGCTAAGAGCCTGATAAGTCACCTGTCCATCACATTGCTGACGTGATGCAAACAACATTTCAGTTTCGATTTAAAGTCTCACCCAAAGCTCCATTTTCTGGTCTGTAAAAGAAAGTGAGAAATAAGCAAACCTCCATCAAAAAGGAGAGACTTGTTCAAGCTTGAGTAAGTCCCACAAATGCGTTGTGCACAAGCTCATGTCGATTATTTTAATTTCACTGTGTGCAGGAAAAGATGAAGAGCAAGAACAAGCTGGTGCCGCGCCTCCTTGGCATCACCAAAGAGTCTGTGATGAGAGTGGACGAGAAGACCAAAGACGTGGTGCAAGAGTGGCCACTCACCACCGTCAAGAGGTGGGCCGCCTCCCCTAAGAGCTTCACACTGGTAAGACATTTTGTACTTTGCGCAGAAAAACAGAAAACGTCGAACACAAAAACATCATAAAGTTAAGAATTGAAATCCAGTGTCCAAAATCACACAACTGTCAAATTCATGGGATTTTCAACTTATGAGTCGGGAATATAATTATTTTTTTCTTTGTTGTAGAGATAAATACTGTATACTGTATACATATACTGTATATATATATATACACACACACACATAAATGTGTGTGTATGTGTATATGTATATGTGTATGTACAAAACCCCAAAAGACCCTATAAAGCCTATAAAAGACAAGATATTTAATGTTTGAACTAAGAAACTTGTTTTTTTTTTTGCTAATCATCATTAACTTAGAATTTATTGGCAGCAACACATTGCAAAAACGCTGGCACAGGGGCATTTTTACCACTTTGTTACATGGCCTTTCCTTTTAACAACATTCACTAAATGTTTGGGAACTGAGGAGACCAATATTTGAAGCTTTTCAGGAGTAATTCTTTCCCATTCTTCCTTGATGTACAGCTTAAGTTGTTCAACAGTCCGGGGTCTCCGTTGTTGTATTTTACTCTTCATAATGCGCCACACATTTTCAATGGGAGACAGGTCTGGACTACAGGCAGGCCAGTCTAGTACCCACACTCTTTTACTATGAAACTACACTGTTGTAACACGTGCAGAATGTGGCTTGGCATTGTTTTGCTGAAATAAACAAGACGTTGTTTGGATGACAACATAATTTGCTCAATAACCTGTATGTACCTTTCATCATTAATGGTGCCTTCACAGATGTGTAAGTTACCCATGCCTTGGGCACTAATACGCCTCCATACCATCACAGATACTGGCTTTTGAACTTTGAGCCTACAACAGTCCGGATGGTTCTTTTCCTCTTTGGTACGAAGGACACGACGTCTACAGTTTCCAAAACAATTTGAAATGTGGACTTGTCAGACCACAGAACCCTTTTCCACTTTGCATCAGTCCATCTTAGGTGAGCTCGGCCGAGCCCAGGAAAGCCAGTGGCATTTCTGGGTGTTAAATGATAAATAAATGGGTTGTACTTGTATAGCGCTTTTCTACCTTCAAGGTACTCAAAGCGCTTTGACACTACTTCCACATTTACCCATTCACACACACATTCACACACTGATGGAGGGAGCTGCCATGCAAGGCGCCAACCAGCACCCATCAGGAGCAAGGGTGAAGTGTCTTGCTCAGGACACAACGGACGTGACGAGGTTGGTACTAGGTGGGATTTGAACCAGGGACCCTCGGGTTGTGCACGGCCACTCTTCCACTGCGCCACGCCGTCCCTTGATGAATGGCTTTTGCTTTGCATACTTCAGTTTAACTTGCACTTACAGATATAGCGACAAACTGTAGTTACTGATAGTGTTTTGTGATGTGTTCCTTAGCCCATGTGGTGATATCCTTTACACACTGATGTTGCTTTTTGATGCAGTACCGCCTGAGCGATCTAAGGTCACGGGCATTCAATGTTGGTTTTCGGCCTTACCGCTTACGTTCAGTGATTTCTCCAGATTATCTGAACCTTTTGATGATATTATGGACCGTAGATGGCGAAATCCCTAAATTTCTTGCAATAGCTCGTTGAGAAATGTTGTTTTTGAACTGTTCGACAATTTGCTCACGCATTTGTTCACAAAGTGGTGACCCTTGCCCCATCCTTGTTTGTGAATGATTGAGCATTTTATAGAAACTGCTTTTATACCCAATCATGGCATCCACCTGTTCCCAATTAGCTTGTTGACCTGTGGGATGTTCCAAATAAGTGTTAGATGAGCATTCCTCAACTTTCTCAGTGTTTTTTGACGCTTCAGGCCAAGTTTTTCGAAACCTGTTGGAGGCATCAAATTCCAAATGAGCTAATGTTTCCCCCCACCCAAAATCTAAAAGTTTGAACGTTAAGTATCTTGTCTTTGCAGTCTTTTCAATTAAATATACTACAGGTTGAAAATAATTTGCAAATCATTAGTGACCACTAGTATTAATCACTGACACAACATTGGTACATATTAAACATATACATTAAATAATATGCCAAAATATAATTTTTCAAATGGTTTGAAACTAGAAACCTTTTACATTATATCTAATAAGCACATAGGACTAAGATAGAGAGCGTCTTGTAAAGAAAAATATCTTCAAGGCCATGAGACATCACACATCTGGTAAACTGGTAATATAACATGGCCTCCTTTTTGTTGTGTGTAATGCAACATAAGGCATTAACAAGAAATTAGATTTGAATCCAGTCCATGCACAGTCTAAGATAAATAGTTGATTTAGGTTATGCGTGTTTAATTATGCAACTTTTTTTTGTAGGACTTTGGGGAGTACCAGGAGAGCTACTACTCTGTTCAGACCACTGAAGGAGAGCAGATCTCTCAGCTTATTGCAGGTTACATCGACATCATCCTCAAAAAGGTGAGACGTTAATCAAGAGAAATTAAGCGATACTTTTCATGCTAATTGGATTTAAGTCTAGCCTTTTCAAAACAGCTATTTTCCTCATCGAACCAACATTTGAAACTTTTGTTTTAGATTTGCTATTGAATTTAGAATTTTCTATATACAAAATGTGTGGGTTTGTGTGTGTGTGTCTCTTAATGTTTATTATATATATATATATATATATATATATATATATATATATTTAGTTTTACCCTGATGGTTATATTGCCATGTATTTGGTAAAGCCATTTCTGTCTGTCAGTTGGAGGTTTTATGGAGAGCAAACACATAAAATGTTTTGTTTGATTACCTTGTATTTGTCTAGCTGCGGCTCATTCATTGAAAGATAAATGCATTTAAAGTTCCATTAAATGAAGGTTGCAGGTTTTTATTCTCGATGTTCACACAAAATTCAACATTACACGGTCACAGTGGGCGTATTTTGTTGCTAACATACAGTGTGTGCATGTGTGCGTTTGCGTGTAATCCTTTTGTATAGAAACAAAGCAAGGATCGTTTTGGAATGGAAGGCGACGAGGAAGCAACCATGCTGGAGGAATCTGTGTCGCCTAAAAAGTAAGCAGACAAGCAATGCAAATATAAGACAAGCAATCTTTTTTTAAGACAAAATGAATAATTAAATTATTATGATATTATTTTTTCATAACTGGTGGATTTTTATAAAAAACAGCATCATATTTATTAGATACACCAACAGTTGTTTGAACACCTTTATCCTAAGATTGCCATCATCTTATCACATCAGTTGTTTGCTAGCTCGCTAACACTTTTTGAGACACCTCAATCTCCTCCGGATGAAAATCTCTGACTTGTTTGGGAAAAAGTTATTTGGTGCGAACTGTTGGTTTGCACGCATGAATCCAGTGTTTTCCACCCGCCACAAAAAGATTTGGCCCTATTTCTTCCCCCTCGCTCATAAACAAATAATAACTCACTTAGTCTAACAGATAATAATAATACAGAGCAGGAGGTATAAGTTTTGCCAAGTTAACAAGTAATCAAACCTTTCTTAATGTTTATTAAAAAAAAAGGCAACTAATTGCAAATCTTGTGGCGAGCTTTTTGGAGACTGACATGAAAGTATTGCTCTTCTCAATGAGCTCTCAGTGCTACTTTGGACCACATCGAGAAGCACTCACTTATTGTGATGTTAATTTGTAGTTCTAAACATGCTTATTTTGTTTTTTTTGTACTCCCATTATTGTATGTATGGAAGTATTCAGACCCTTTAAATATTTCACTCTTTGGTTCATTCTAGCCATTTGCTAAAATCAGTTAATTTTGTCTCTCATTATTGTACGATGTGGTCCTGATGGCTTCATCTGACCGGGATCTTCAGCTCTCGCTGGATCGGTTCGCAGCCGAGTGTGAAGCGACCGGAATGAGAATCAGCACCTCCAAGTCCGAGTCCATGGTTCTCGCCCGGAAAAGGGTGGAGTGCCATCTCCGGGTTGGGGAGGAGACCCTGCCCCAAGTGGAGGAGTTCAAGTACCTAGGAGTCTTGTTCACGAGTGAGGGAAGAATGGATCGTGAGATCGACAGGCGGATTGGTGCGGCGTCTTCAGTAATGCGGACGTTGTACCGATCCGTTGTGGTGAAGAAGGAGCTGAGCTGGAAGGCAAAGCTCTCAATTTACCGGTCGATCTACGTTCCCATCCTCACCTATGGTCATGAGCTTTGGGTCATGACCGAAAGGATAAGATCACGGGTACAAGCGGCCGAAATGAGTTTCCTCCGCCGGGTGGCGGGGCTCTCCCTTAGAGATAGGGTGAGAAGCTCTGCCATCCGGGAGGAACTCAAAGTAAAGCCGCTGCTCCTCCACATCGAGAGGAGCCAGATGAGGTGGTTCGGGCATCTGGTCAGGATGCCACCCGAACGCCTCCCTAGGGAGGTGTTTAGGGCACGTCCAACCGGTAGGAGGCCACGGGGAAGACCCAGGACACGTTGGGAAGACTATGTCTCCCGGCTGGCCTGGGAACGCCTCGGGATCCCCCGGGAAGAGCTAGACGAAGTGGCTGGGGAGAGGGAAGTCTGGGTTTCCCTGCTTAGGCTGTTGCCCCCGCGACCCGACCTCGGATAAGCGGAAGATGATGGATGGATGGATGGATTATTGTACGCTCCGCACCTCATCTTGACAAAAAAAAAAAAACAGAAAAGTGGACATTTATGAAAAAAGGTATCAAAATTAAAAAAATCACATTAACGTAAGCATTGACAGCTTTTGCTCAATACGTTGTTGATGCACCTTTGGCAGCAATTACAGCTTCAAGTGCCTTCCTTTTTGCTCGTTCCCCTTTGCAGCACCTCTCAAACTCCAATGAGATTGAATTGGAAGTGTTGGTTTGAATCCAGGATGTTTTCGGTGATCTTAGTCTTTTTTGGTGCATCACTAGTCAATACAAAATAGGCTGTGTACGCATATCCATTCATACTGTAACGATCTACTGGTGGTAATGTTTTATGTTTGTGTGGTTTTAATTTAAAGTAAATGTTTCCCGTGATCACAAACACACCGTCCTTGTCTGAAAGTGGATTGCGGGGAAAATGAAGCATAAGACCAAAGTGGTAAAACCTGTTGGAATTGGGCCGTTTGTTAGCATAAGATTGGCAATAAAAGTTTAAAAATAGCGTCAGATTTTGTGCGATGTCTTCTGAAGGCTGCAATACTTTATATTACCTTAATTTGTTTTAACATAAAAATACATATTTTCAAGGTGCTGTGGCTATGATATTGCCATGGCGGTGTAACACATTTAGTTTCATTAAGGGGAAACCCTGGTAATACATAGCCTAAATTATGTTGTATTCTTGTAGTATAACAAATGTAGAATATGCTTAAAAATTGTTTTTGTTTTTAAAAATCCATAGTGATTTTTAGCACCTTATAGCGAGGGACGACTGCCATGAATTGATTAACGTGGACCCGACCTAAACAAGTTGAACAACTTATTCGGGTGTTACCATTTAGTGGGCAATTGTACGGAATATGTACTGTACTGTGCAATTTACTAATAAGTCTCAATCAATCAATCAATCAATGCACAGTATATTGTGGTCCTGTGGAAGAAACAATGGAATCTGTAGACACCGAAGATAAATTTACCTTTTTTTTCTTTCTTTTTTTCAAGAGAATCAACATTTTGTGTTGAACTGTCACTTAAGTGTTGAAATCTTTACAGCAGCCTAACTGTGTGTTGTTGCTATAATGATGGCGTATAAACGGCACACAATGTCATTGTATACTCTTCCTGCAAAACAACATATCAGCTCCTTTTTCAATTTCCTCCACCATACCAAATTGCAGCACAGTTCACAGATCCATCCATCCTACAGGTCCTCAGTTCACCAGGCCAATGTTTCCTCTACTAGACTTTATCCCTGGAGATAATCTCCAGAGGAAATTTTGCAGCACTGAAAAAGCGAAAGCTCCGTGAGAACATTTCCTGATTAGGCGCCTGTTTTGTGCCAGCTCTCATTTCAAGACAGCGGACTATTTTCCGGTCCTAGCCTTTTATTGAGGATACCTTATCTCCCTTGTTCTTTGGATGTCGCCGCAGGTCCACCATCCTCCAGCAGCAGTTTAACCGCGTGGGACGGGCGGAGCACGGTTCGGTGGCGCTGCCCGGGGTGATCCGCTCGGGCTCCATCGGCACCGAGTCGCTCAGCGTGGGCAGCATGCCGTCTCCTCAGCAGCAGATCACAATGGGTCAGATGCACCGTGGACACATGCCACCACTGGTAAGTCAGAAAAGAAGAGTGGAAATCATTTGTTCCGGGGTCAAACAGTCACCATCAAAAAAAATATTATTTTACAGACAACGTTTTAAGTATCATTTTGTCATACACGCCTAAACACGTGTGATGTCCGATACCACTGATTTTTTTCTCCAGATTTAATACTGAGTAACATTCAGGCCGTTACCGGCGATACAAATACTTTGTGCAAATATATCTAATGTGTTTGCTAGAATTTAAAAATGTGTGTTTTCAAATAATAACATATCTCTCTGACAAAACGTTAAGATTGTAAGAAAAAGAGCAAACAATCAGAATGTAATGAGACAAAGCTAAAAAAAAACAAACAACTAATAAATAATAATATTTTACTTAGTCACCTTTAACACAGCATGTTGTATTTAAATATATATAAAACCCATTTTTTTAGCATTTTTTTTAAAATAATGAAATATCAAAGATGCCCCCCATAGCCTACTTGACCTTTTAGTATGTGGCCTTGGTGGAAAAAGTTCAGACACCTCTGATCCAAAACATTAGAAGCTCTCAAAATCAATGAAAAATATACTTAAGATAAAGACAAAGATCAAGTTATACTAATTTCTGAGTTAATTAATTACAAAAAAATGCACTAACCGTGATAAACACTGTTAAATGTATGCGTTTACATTAATATTTTCATACAGGCAGTATTTTTGACACGCTAGGTTATGCAGCTACACAATCATATTTGTATTTTTATTATATTCCTACATAGAGAAAACAACAGTAAAATCTAAGAAAACACAACAAAAAAATTGGGATGTAATGAAAACAAATTTCCAACTAATAATTAATAATATTATACTTATTCACCTATCATACAAAGCTGACACAATATCTGTGTTTAGCATTTTTTTTAATGAAAAATATCAATATAGCCACTGCTTACCTTTACTTTTTAGTACGTGGCCCTTAGTGGAAAAAGTTTGGACAGCCCTGAACTTAAGTATCATAAAAAGCTGGTATTAGCGATACCAATATTTCAGTATCGATCCGCACATCACTACTAAAAACTGTTCAGTGTAAAACAATGTTTACTGCAATGCATAAATATTTTTGGGAGAAGTTCTAAAATGGTAGATAAAAGTCCTGACAGTGTCTTGTTTGGTAAATACGTATACCAGAAGTAGTAAAAAAAAGTAAATGTTATTTATATATATATATATATATATATATATATATATATATATAAATGTGTATAAAACTTGGTAAATCACTGATCAAATGTACATATTGTACATACAGTGGGTACGGAAAGTATTCAGACCGCTTTAAATGTTTCATTCTCTGTTTCATTGCAGCATTTGCTAAATCAAAAAAGTTCATTGTATTTCTCATTAATGTACACTCAGCACCCCATCTTGACAGAATATAACAAATCTTGAATTTTTTGCAAATTTATTAGAAATAAAACAAGTTAAAAATCCCATGTACTTAAGTATTCACAGCATTTGCTCAATACTTTTTTTGATGCACCTTTGGCAGCAATTACTCCCTCACGTCTTTTTTATTTCGATGCCACAAGCTTGGCACACCTATTTTGGGCAGTTTCGCCCATTCATATTTCATCAGATCGGATGAGAAGCCTCGGTTTTCATCTGTGATGTCTTTGTTCATTGCTGCATTCATCTTAGTCTAGTCAGGGAGGTGACCAAGAACCTACAGGTCACCCTGTCAGAGCTACAGCATTCCTCTATTGAGATAGGAGAACCTTCCAGAAGGACAACCATCTCTGCAGCAAACCACCAATCAGGTCTGGTAGAGTGGCCAGAATGAAGCCATTTCTTTATAAAAGTTTGCCAAAATGCTGCCCAATAGGTGTGCCTAGTTTGTGGCATCATATTAAAAAATACTTTAGGCTGTAATTGCTGCCAAATATTAACCAACAAAGTAATGAGCAAAGGTCCTGAATACTTATGTACTTGTGATATTTGAGTTTTTTTTATTTTTTATAAGTTCACGGGAAGCAAGTGTGACATCAGGCTCTGCAGCTTGAGTCACTTTTCATCGCGGACATTGCGCGACGGAATTAGAGGGTCTCTAAACACGAATACAGTCCATAATAACACCCAAAATAGATGCTCACTTTGTTACAAGTCGTTTTTATTATAGAAAGAGTGACTCAAAAGGATTGGAGAAATCTCTAAAAAAACTAAACAAATCATTCTAAAAGTACATTGTACAATAAGCAGCAACAATTTAAAAATAGAACAATGTAGGAAAAATGTTGATGTTAATACGATACTTAATAACATATTTGTTTTAAATGTAAATTCACATTGTTTGCATTTTTAAAGAATTTATGCATCACAGCGAATCATATGGTTATGTAGTATTAACCACATCCGCACCACCACAAGTATTGTGGCAATTTAGGGGAAACCCTGTACATGTGACTGTGAAACTTAAATTTACATTTGTTAATATATATGTATATGTATATGTATATGTGTGTATATATATATATATATATATATATATATATATATATATATATATATACATATATAAGTATGTCTTGATTGGATTATCCAGAGAATAGTGCTCGATACCGTTGTAGAGCGCAATATGTAGGTGTGGGAAAAATCACAAGACTACTTCATCTCTACAGAACTGTTTCATGAGGGGTTCCCTCAATCGTCAGAAATCTCCTGACGATGGATCGTCAGAAATCTCCTGACGATGGATCGTCAGAAATCTCCTGACGATTGAGGGAACCCCTCATGAAACAGTTCTGTAGAGATGAAGTAACCATGTGATTTTTCTCACGCACACATATATATATGTATATGTATATATATATATATATATATATATACCGGTGTATAAAAAAGTATTTTATTTTTAATTTTTTTTTGGTATTTATTTTTTTAATGTAAACCAGTAAGTAGCAAAGTGTAATAGCTTCCCAGTGGGCTCAGAGGTAAACAAAAACAATACAGCAATGACAGAGACTCACAAATTCTGCCTAGCAACATGGGACTGTGAAACCTCACCAGGAAAAATACCCCCAAAATGACTATTGTATTCGTCTCCTTTTTTGCTAAAGTTATTATTTAGTGTTTTGTTTTTACTGCCATTTCATTCATTGTCTTTAAGACTAAAATTGTAATTATAATGTCTTAAAAGACTTAAGAGAGGTGCCAAGTGCCAACAACTCTTGTCTTTGTGATGTAATTTTTATGATGATTGGTGTCTTTTGCAGAGCTCAGCCCAGCAAGCTCTGATGGGGACCATCAACACCAGCATGCAGGCTGTGCAGAAGGCTCAGATCGACCTGGGGGAGGTGGACAACCTGCCTCCACTAGGACAGGACATGGTATGTCAAGTACACATCTTCACTGAATAAGACACATAAAAAACTATATGGACAATTTTTTGGGGCTTATGGGGATTACATATACAGTACATCAGTACAGAAAGTGAAAAGAAACTAAGTTGTGTGTCTTTCTGTGACGTAGGCCTCCAAGGTGTGGATCCAGAACAAGATGGATGAATCCAAACATGAGATTCACTCTCAGGTTGACGCCATCACTGCAGGAACTGCTTCTGTTGTCAATCTCACAGCCGGTCAGCAGTTACCAATTTTTAATTATATAATTATTTCTTATTTTATACTCAGGGTTCTGTGCTGTTTACTTAAAACTGTATATATATATATTTTTTTTACATAATCATTTCCAAATGTTTTTGGTCCAGGCGACCCGACCGACACAGACTACACTGCAGTGGGCTGCGCCATCACCACCATCTCGTCCAACCTGACGGAGATGTCCAAGGGCGTCAAGCTGTTAGCTGCTCTCATGGAGGACGAGGTGGGCGGCGGTAACGACCTCATGAAGGCTGCCAGGACGCTAGCAGGAGCTGTGTCTGACCTGCTCAAGGCCGTGGAGCCTGCATCTGGAGAGGTAACCAAAGATGGATGGGCCTTTAACTCTGAATCCATCCTGGGGATTTTTGTTGGGATTTTAGTTAGTTTATTGGACCATTTATATGTGTCTTGGCTTATTTTCTCTAAGCTTTCTTCGACACATAAGAACAGGCTGGATTTCTTACGTTTTGGGGCTGTTGACCCATAGTGGAGGAAAATAAATTACATGTACATCTTTGGGGTTCTTACTTCAACCTTAATTTGTAAGCAAAGTCGTACTTCTCGTCATTTACATTTTTATTTTAAGTTGACTTAATTTAATCATTTATTTTTTTATATTAATTTCCAACTGCTAAACTTCGAGCGTACTTTATATATATTTTTTTAACTGCCATTTTAATGCACATATATATATTTTTTAATTTTATATTCACATATTTTTAATCCTTATTTTAAATTTTTTTCATGTAATAAAATGTTTTATTTTTTTAAAATATATATTTAATTTAATTTACCTGACCCAACGAATGTGAATTACAACCTCCAATTGTTTGGGTGACGATTTGGTCAGAATTGATTCTCGGTTTTACCATACTTGCCAACCTCGAGACCTCCAAATTTGGGAGATGGGGGAGGGGGTTAGCGGGGGGTGTATATTGTAGCATCCTGGAAGAGTTAGTGCTGCAAGGGTTTCTGGGTATTTGTTCTGTTGTGTTTATGTTGTGTTACGGTGCGGATGTTCTCCCCACATGTGTTTGTCATTCCTGTTTGGTGTGGGGTAGCGGGGGTGTATATTGTAGCATCCTGGAAGAGTTAGTGCTGCAAGGGG
>NC_084612.1:18843224-18938224 GCF_033978795.1 Nerophis ophidion | reverse complement strand
CCAAAAATATTTCCCGGGCGCGGCACCGCTGCTGCCCACTGCTCACCTCACCTCCCAGGGGGTGATCAAGGGTGATGGGTCAAATGCAGAGAATAATTTCGCTACACCTACTGTGTGTGTGACAATCATTGGTACTTTAACTTGAACTTTAACCCTTTTAGACAACCAGATAGACGAAGAAACTGGAAAAGACTAAATCAAAATCCCAATCTGTCAAAATGGTTTTGTTAAGTCTGAGTTCACCATGGATTTTCATGAAGTCCAATCACAGAAAGTGTGTCAAACTCACAACTGAAGCCCCCCACTTTTTCACATTGGGTGGTTGATTTGCAGATAGCATATGGCCGCCTTGATTTCCACCAGACAGAAGTCCTGTCAACAAAATACTAAAACTGCACTGTGGCAAGAAAACACTACTTTATCATTGCCTTTTTTTTTTTTCCAATGTGAGTGACCGCCTCTTCTTTTTTTTACCAGGATGTTCTGATGAACTTGGCCAAAGCGGTGGCCAACGCTGCAGCCATGTTGGTCCTGAAGGCCAAGAACGTGGCCCAGGTCGCGGAGGACACTGTCCTCCAGAATCGAGTCATTGCCGCCGCCACCCAGTGCGCTCTATCCACCTCCCAGCTGGTAGCGTGTGCCAAGGTAACGAACTGCATGAAGATGAATAAACTTGACCCGAATTGTTACTCCTAACGATGCCTCCCATCATCATCATCATCATTATCACGTCCGTCTACCGTGTCTTGGTAGGTGGTGAGTCCCACCATCAGCTCCCCCGTTTGCCAGGAACAGCTCATCGAAGCTGGGAAGCTGGTGGATCGCTCTGTGGAGAGCTGCGTCCAGGCCTGCCTCTCTGCTACGGAGGATGGAGAGCTCCTCAAGCAGGTCGGTGACTTCCTGTTTGAATTAGCAACATTTGGCAACGATGTAAATATAACAGTATCAAATAGAAATTGGACACGTTTGAAAAGGTTAAAATGTGTGCATTTACATACAGTAAGAAGTGTGTGAAGTCAAGCCGAGTTTATTCTGGATTAGATCCAGATTTGACAGAAATTGACCCTAAATAAAGCAAAGCTTTTGGGCTGTTGGGATTGCATCCATCCATCCATTTCTACTGATTGTTCTATCAAATCTAATCAAATTCAAATGTAATTTAATATGTGTGCACAATAGGGCTGGGAGATATATTGAGTTTGTAAGATATATTTATACAGTGGGGCAAAAAAGTATTTAGTCAGCCACCGATTGTGCAAGTTCTCCCACTTAAAATGATGACAGAGGTCTGTAATTTTCATCATAGGTACACTTCAACTGTGAGAGACAGAATGTGACAAAAAAATCCAGGAATTCACATTGTAGGAATTTTAAAGAATTTATTTGTAAATTATGGTGGAAAAGAAGTATTTGGTCAACCATTCAAAGCTCTCACTGATGGAAGGAGGTTTTGGCTCAAAATCTCAAAATACATGGCCCCATTCATTCTTTCCTTAACGCGGATCAGTCGTCCTGTCCCCTTAGCAGATAAACAGCCCCAAAGCATGATGTTTCCACCCCCATGCTTCACAGTAGGTGTGGTGTTCATGGGATGCAACTCCGTATTCTTCTTCCTCCAAAAACGACGAGTTGAGTTTATACCAAAATGGATACATGGATGATACAGCAGAGGATTGGGAGAATGTCATGTGGTCAGATGAAACCAAAATAGAACTTTTTGGTATAAACTCAATTTGTCGTGTTTGGAGGAAGATATAAAATAAAATGAGACATGTTGGCCATGTAATAAACTGCCCGAGTGCAGCTGAGATAGGATCTAGCTCCCTGTGACAAGTGGTAAAAAATGGATGGCTGTTTGATGTAAAATATATTTGAAAAAATGTGTGCATTTGTGGTTGGAAGTATGACAGGTCCAACCAGATTATAATCTGGATCAGTTACAGA
This sequence comes from Nerophis ophidion, assembly GCF_033978795.1. Taxonomy (NCBI): domain Eukaryota; kingdom Metazoa; phylum Chordata; class Actinopteri; order Syngnathiformes; family Syngnathidae; genus Nerophis; species Nerophis ophidion. Next base: position 18,936,280 of record NC_084612.1, on the reverse strand, counting down.
TTTGAGAAAAAAATTGTCAGGTAATGAAGCATGGCAACTTTAATGGGTTCAATCTACTCAAATTCAAATGTTAATATGTGTGCACGGAGAAAAGCAGTTACGTCAAATAAAATGTAATCCAGAACAGATCCAGATTGTACATTTGGTAAAAATGTAAATTTAACTTGATGAAATGTAGAAGATGTCAAAAAACCTACTACAGTTCGAAGCGTGTCATGTCTAACCAGGTATAATTTGAGTCTAATCCAGATTTAACATTTTGTAACTATGTAAACGCTACAGTATAAATGTAACATGTTTAAACTATTAAAGCTACCCAAAATTTGTTCATTTATGGTCAGACATGTGCCAGGTCACACCAAATGGAATCTGGATTAGATTCAGATTTGACAAAAATGTACACATAATACAAAGCATAAAAATGTGTACTGAACTGCTTATACTTTTTAAATCAGATTCAAATGAAATTTGATATGTGTGCACAGTCAAACCAAGTTTAATCTCAAAATTATCCAGATTGCTCACTTGTCAGCAACTTCAAGCCGAATATACCATGTTCATAGGCTTTCTTTTTTAATTTGATTTAAAATGAATGATCTATATATGTAGCCTTATAGTTCTATCCATTAAAATCAGTAGATTGTAGCCACAAGTTTATTAATTGAAAAAAAAAGTACTTTTTTGGTATTTTCCACATAATTTTAGGTAAACAATCTTGGGTTTTAGGCTATTCTTGTCTTGTGTTGAAGGTGAGCGCGGCAGCCAGCGTGGTGAGTCAGGCCCTGGAAGATCTCCTGCAACATGTCCGCCAGTACACTTCTAGGGGAGAGCCCATCGGCCGCTACGACCAGGCCACTGACACCATCATGACGGTCACTGAGAGTATCTTCTGCTCCATGGGGGACGCCGGTCAGTAACTCATCATATCCAGCAAATGTGGTGAAAAAAAAAAAGTCTCTCTTCTTATGCTTTCCTGCCGACTCTCCTTGTCCTTTCTCAGCTGATTGGTGGAGTGAAGCCCAACAAAAAAGGCAACATGTTTTGAAGCCACAATTTTAATTCTTTCACGGTCCTCTCCATAGGAGAGATGGTCCGCCAGGCCCGTGTGCTGGCCCAGGCCACATCAGACCTGGTGAACGCCATGAGGTCTGATGCAGAAGCTGAAATCGACGTGGACAACTCCAAGAAGTTGCTGGCGGCTGCGAAACTGTTGGCTGACGCCACTGCCAGGATGGTGGAGGCAGCGAAGGTATTTTAACAGATTAATAGCGGGGTGCCCAAACTTTTTGCCTCCATGGTCCAAAGTGAAAATGTGCCAGTGGGCTCGGTCCAAACACAGTGATTTTAATTGTGAAACTCAAATAACCTAAATGTGAATATAAAAGTGATGTTAAAGGGGAACATTATCACAATTTCAGAACTGTTAAAACCAATAAAAATCATTTCCCAGTGGCTTATTTTATTTTTCGAAGTTTTTGTCAAAATTTTACCCATCCCTGAATATCCCGAAAAAAGGCTTTAAAGTGCCTGATTTTCGCTATCTGTAAAGCCACCGTCTTTTTTCCTGTGACGTCATCCAGTGATGCCAATACAAAGAGATTAGAGATGCGCGGTTTGCGGTCTCATCCGCGGATAAACCGCGGGTCGGGCGGGTGACATGACGAAAAAATTTATTTTAATTAGATTCAGGCGGGTGGCAGTTGAACCATTCGGAAATATTTGATATACATGGTTCAGGGATCGGTATCGTTTACCATTCAAATTGCCATTTAGGACCCATGTTACAAAGCGAAGAAGACAACAGGGGACGCAAATATTCTCTAGCATGACTGCCGGCAGTCACCCAGTTATTACTATTAGGGTGTGCTAAGAAGCCATTGGCTTTGTCGCCTTCTACAGCATGTACGATCTGCTTGTTAGTCCAGCAACATGTTGCATGTGGCTTCCGCAGACACACGCACACAACTGCAAGGCATACTGGGTGACACAGAGTACACTAATGGTTGTGATATAAACAATTTTAACACTTTTAGTAATATGCGCCACGCTGTGAAGCCACACCAAACAAGAATGACAAACACATTTCGGGGGAACATCCTCCCAGTAACACAACATAAATGCAACACAGCAAATACCCAGAATCCTTTGCATCTATGACACCGCCTGACTATTTTATACACCCCGCTAGCAGCAAACCCTGCCCCCTCCCCCGTTATTCGGTAAGGTGGGCGGGGTTGGGGGTGGCGGGGTGTAAAATATATTTAGGAATGTCATGGATGCAAAGGATTCTGGGTATTTGTTGTGTTGCGTTTATGTTGTGTTACTGTGAGGATGTTCTCCCGAAATGTTTGTCATTCTTGTTTGGTGTGGCTTCACAGCATGGCGCATATTAGTAAGAGTGTTACAATTGTTTATATCACAACCATCAGTGTACTCTGTATCACCCAGTATGACTTTCAATCTTGTACGTGTAATTGCGGAAGCTGCATACAACATGTTGCTGGACTAACAATCGGTTTGTACATGTTGTTGAAGGTGTCAAAGGCAATGGCTTCACAGCACGCCCTTATTCTTGTCATCAGGATGAACACCGTTGGAAAAACGTTAGCGGCTCCCATTGTCTTCTTTACTCTGTGAAACAGGTTTAGATAGCTCTTTGAGTGGTAAAGGTGGCCAACCTCTGATGTATTTCAACGGGCCGGTGGCGGGCGGTTGCGGTTCTGATAAAATGTTGGTTCGGGTGAACGGCGGGTGGATGACGACTTTGGTGATGCGGTTGCGGATGATATAATTGCCTACCCGCGCATCTCTAAAACGGATAGCACAGCAAGATATAGCGACATTAGCTCGGATTCAGACTCGGATTTCAGCGGTTTAAGCAATTCAACAGATTACGCATGTATTGAAACGTATGGTTGGAGTATGGAGGCAGATAGGGAAAACGAAATTGAAGAAGAAACTGAAGCTATTGAGCGAATAGCTATTGACGCTATTCGGCCATGTCTGCCTTAGCATCGCCGGTAAAATGTGCAGACCAAATGTTGGGGACTTTTGCATCTTGTGACACTGGATTAACTTAAATCTGTCGATTGGTAAGTGTTTGTTTGGCATTAAATATGGGTGGAGGGAAACGCTGGATGCAAATATAACTACAAATGTACATACAGCTAGCCTAAATAGCATGTTAGCATCGATTAGCTGGCAGTCATGCCGCGACCAAATATGTCTAATTAGCACATAAATCAATAACATCAACAAAACTCACCTTTGTGATTTCGTTGACTTTATCGTTGGAAATGCATCTGCAGGTTATCCATACATCTCTGTGCCATGTCTGCCTTAGCATCGCTGGTAAAATGTGCAGACACTCCGGCACATTCAATGGGGGTCTGGCGGCAGATTTCTTTAACTTTATCGTTGGAACTGCATCTGCTTTGAGTGTCGCAGGATATCCACACAATCTTGCCATCTCTGTAGTAGCATAGCTTTCGTCTATACAGTGTGCGGAACAAACGACTGACCATTTCGTCGGCTTTCCCCACACCCTCGTATTTTGAACAAATTTCGTCCAATTTCTTGCCACTTTCGCATCTTTGGGCCAGTGGTGCAACTTGATTCCCTCCCTGTTAGTGTTGTTACACCCTCCGACAACACACCGGCGAGGCATGATGTCTCCAAGGTTCCAGAAAACAGTCGAAAAAACTGAAAATAACAGAGCTGAGACTTGGTGTTTGTCATGTGTTTGAGAAAATGGCGGTTTTGTTACCTAGGTGACGTTCTGGCGTCATCGCTCCGAGAGCGATAAATAGAAAGGCGTTTAATTTGCCAAAATTCACCCATTTAGAGTTCGGAAATTGGTTAAAAAAATATATGATCTTTTTTCTGCAACATCAAGGTATATATTGACGCCTACATAGGTCTGGTGATAATGTTCCCCTTTATTTAGTTTAAATATCAATGATAAATGGCAATTATTAATTACATGTTTTCCCTTCCGATACAATATCGATATTGGAGCCTTGAGTATTGATCCGATACCATATCAGCAGTATTCATACATGTGTAAATTATTTTGTAGTTTGGAATGTTAGACAAGGGTTGATCAGGTCATCCATCCATCCTTCCATTTTCTATCGCTTATTCCCTTTGGGGCCGCGGTGCTTATCTCAGCTACGGTGCTTATCTCAGCTACATCGGGCGGTCAAATGACTCTAATAGAACCATAGTACATATGGAAAACAATAACATTATTTATTATTATGGAATAGACTTATGCTGTCTTTAAGTTGTGATGGAGTGGTAATTGTTTTTTTGCTTACACGTCGGTGCCAGAATAATCCATAGGGTTAAGCTCATGAGTAAATTAAATGATGCATACATGTTTGTTACTGGACACTTTGTAGTACGCATCTGCCCATAGAGATTCTGTATCTAAGTAATATGAAACTGTAACTATTTAATACTTATTTATATTGACAAATGTCATATTTTAATTGCTATATTGTTCAATTAAGGATAATTATTATATATGTCTAGCTTGTGTGCTATAATGTGCTTTGCTGTTGTGTAGCCGCTCGCTTCTAGTAGCCTATAGCCTTCCACGTCTGCCTTTTTTCTGTAAATTATACAGAAAAATACCAACATTCTTTGCTTATTGGAGGACATTTGGATGTTAACTGGCTGCCCCGCTGTGCAAAAGTAAACAAGCTGCAGGACTGTTTGTATATGAGCGCTTAAATCTGAGATTTCTTTGTGCAAACCCATACTTGTTTTCTTTCTGGTACTGGATTAATAATCCAATAACAGTATTGGATCGGGATACCCCTAGTGAGCTTGAAAGAGGTCAATGTGAATATGTATTACATCAGCCAAACAAAACGACTTAAGAGGCCAAATTTCTCCTCCAGTCCACACTTTGGGCACCCCTAAATCAAAAGCCAGTGTTAGTCTAGTCCAGGGGTCGGCAACCCGCGGCTCTTTGGCAACTCTGATACGGTTTAGCTGCACAATCGAAGACCCCCCAGATTGTTGCGGGGAGATTCCGGAAATCAATGCCTCTCCCGGACATCAACTGGAGTCAACGTTCTCCAATTTTCACTCGAAGTACAATATTAAGGTCGTGCCGTGATGATATTACTCATAACGTCCTCTTGAACGTCGTCGCGGCCGCCATTCACGGAATGCTATTTGCGTCCTCTTGAACGACATCACGCCCGCTATTCACGGAATGCTATTAGCGTGCCGACCGGACATATGCATTTCGCTGCTTCTATCGGCACATGTATGAGATTGCAAGGCATACTGGGTGACACAGAGTACACTGACGGTTGTGATATTAACAACTTTAACACTCCTACTAATATGCGCCACATTGTCAACCCACACAAAAGAAGAATGACAAACACATTTCGGGAGAAAATCCTCACAGTAACACAACATAAACGCAACACAACAAATACCCAGAATCCTTTTCATCCATAACACTTCCTGACTATGTTATACACCCTGCGAGCACCAACCCCCCACTGCGTGGTTGAGGTGGGCGGGGTTTGGTGCTCGCGGGGTGTATAACATAGTCAGGAAGTGTACTCTGTGTCACCCAGTATGCCTTCCAGTTGTGTGCGTGCATCTACGGAAGCCTCTCACAACATGTTGCTGGACTGGCAAGCAGTTTGTACATGTTGTAGAAGGTATTTAAGGCAATGGCTTCATAGTACGCCCTTATTCTTGTCATCTGGGTGACCACCAGCCGATATTGGCAAGAATAGTTGCGGCTCCCATTGTCTTCGTCATTTTGTGAAACGGGTCGAAATGGCTCTTTTAGTGGTAAAGGTTGCCGACCCCTGGTCTAGTCCAACGCTATAAATAGGGGGCTGGTATATTCTGCATTGTCATGTGGAGATGTTTTTTTCCTCGTAGTATCAGGAAAATCATATAGAGCACATATATCAGGAGCGGAGCAAACAAATTCAGGTAGATGATATATTTTTCTCATGCTCGGTTGTCATAAACAGGTTCTAGGGTAAAAAAATACTGTTAGAACATCTTTAAACAATCCATGCAACATAACAGGGCACCTCTCCAACAACGTCACTTAAAACAGAGCAGGTTTCGGATACAGTTTTTAATTAAATCTGATTAACTGTACTCAATGAAGCGGCCAGTGAAGGCCTATATTTAAGTCATTATTTTATATATGGGGAAACAAGAACATCCGACCTGACTTTGAACTCTGCTTTTACTTTGAAATTTTAATTAAATTTGGACCCACGACTCCCTCTCAAAGATTAGAAACCAAAACCCTCATTGTCCCACTGTGCAACTTCCACCCATTTTATTCTGGTCTATGATCAAAGCTCAGAAAACATCCCAATGCTGCATTTGGACATGATGTGAATAATGTCCTTACTCGGATTCCAAATGGGGCTTAATGTTGCACAGTCGTCGTTTGATCTAAAATTAGCCTGTGTAATAACCGCTGACAAATTACTGTAACACAATTCTTAGTTCAAATCCCGGCATCCAATCAAATGAAGCCTTAGGTTTCGATTTGATTGTAGTGTCACTTTAAGGGCCATTCCACCGAATCGTTGCCATTTTTTTGTTGTAACTTCCTGAAAATAACGAGGCTAGACTATTGAAAGTCTTTCTTCACTCTGTATCTGATAATTTACATATTTTATGGAACTAATCAGAATATTCTTTGGCCCGTCTCAGGCAACTTTATTATACTTTTGTATAATAAACTAAATAGGACTTATTTGAGCAACTGGACTGAAATGAACAGGCACACACACTGGGTGTGGCGAAATTATTCTCTGCATTTGACCCATCACCCTTGATCACCTCCTGTGAGGTGAGGGGAGCAGTGGGCAGCAGCAGTGACCGTGCCCGGGAATCAAATGCTGATAGCATGTTGACCCTAAAACCATGACAGACATGAAACAAAACAGATGATTAAAATCCGAAGCCTAATGTGCACCAGACTGGATGGAGCGAGTGAATGCTGTACGGACCAAAGACATTATCTAATTAAAATGAGGACAAAAAACATTCATACTGCTCTCTCCGTCTGTGTGTGTAACACCACCCTTTTTTTCTGTAAATATAGAATATAATTACTATTGTCCAGTGTTTTTTAACCACTGTGCCGCGGCACACTAGTGTGCCGTGAGATACAGTCTGGCGTGCCGTGGGAGATAATCTAATTTCACCTATTTGGGTTAAAAATATTTTTTGCAAACCAGTAATTATAGTCTGCAAATGATGTGTCGGTGTTGTCTAGAGCTCGGCAGAGTAACCCTGTAATACTCTTCCATATCAGTAGGTGGCAGCAGGTAGCTAAAGTCGGAAACAGCGGGAGGCAGGGTGCAGGTAAAAAGGTGTCTAATGCTTAAACGAAAGATAAACAAAAGATGAGTGCCCCTAAAAAAAGGCATTGAAGCTTAGGGAAGGCTATGCAGAACAAAACTAAAACTGCACTGGCTACAAAGTAAACAAAAACAGAATGGTGGACGACAGCAAAGACTTACTGCGGAGCAAAGACAATGTACATCCAAACATGACAAAGAGGGATAAAAACAACTGAAATATTTTGATTGCTTAAACAAAGTTGATGTGGGAAATATCGCTCGAAGGAAGTTATGAAACTGCTACAGGAAAATACTAACAAAACAGGAAAAGCCACCAAACAAGAAGTAAAAGACTATACATGGGAAAAGAGCAAAAAAGTGCAAATAAGTCACGGTGTGATGTAAAAGGTGGTGACAGTACACCTACTTTGAGACCAGAACTATAGTCATGCATGCTTGCTTATGCTTTAAAGTCATATCCAACAATTGCGCCAAATTTTTACTGTCAACTGAGTTTAGTTTTTTATGTATTTCTGCTGGTCGTGTGCCTCCGCATTTTTTCAATGAAAAAAAAAATTGCCTCGGCTCAAAAAAGGTTGAAAAACACTGCTATAGTCAACCCAGCAGACATCATTTGTTTTTGGAATATTTGCGTTATATATCGTAACGTGTCACAAAAGCTTAAAAGCCTTACTTTATATTCTTTACTGCGTAGTCTTTGTTCCCATGATGGTGAATGCTAAGCTAACCACGGTCTGCACCCAATATTTATTTTTTTCCATCCATTTTGGTCAAGACCAGAGGACTTGTTAACACAGCAATAGATGATTTTGCAGCCAGCGTATTGTCTAGACAGCAGCTATAGAAGTAAGTGTTTAACCCCTAAGGCCATTCCCTTACACCAATGCTCCTCAGTTATTTTTGTCACGCCTCCCCTTAAATTGAAGTATGAATGAAATATATATATATATATATATATATATATATATATATATATATATATATATAATTTTTTTATTATTATTATTTTTTTTAATTCGTACAAACCCTTTGGAGGTGCTGGCTCTAGCACTTAAGTGCTACCTCTGAAGATTTGTTTTGTCATGCCCACCCCCACCGTGACACCTATTCATGCCCGCCACACAATATAAGAAGTACTGGTATAATGATGATAACACTTGAAAGGATATCTGTATTTCAAGCATGATTTAGCCAAACCAACACATGCCATTTATATTCCAGTGGAAAAAAAAAAAAAAGGCCATACCACCATAGAACACACTTTTACAACATGATAATTCAGTGTATTGTTAGCTGCACACAAGAACCTCTTTGGAACAAACCATGCTCATCCCTCTTCATGTGGCAGCTGCCTCCTTTAGGCCGCTGTTTCTTAACCGTAGGGCCATTGTTTGGCCGCAAGCACCAACTCGCACAAACACGTTTATGCACCTGTCGCCAAGGAGATGTATTCATGGACAAAATTATTTTTTTAAATGGATGTTGAGGTTTGGGGGAAGAGGGGTGGGGGGCAAAAACCCTCAGCCTATTCTCATACTAAGATAAGAAGTCTGGAGCGAAAGAGAAGTTTCTTAAGCGCCAAAAATATTACTAAAGTGGTGAAGCTGTATTTCCATTTGCACTTAAACTTTATTTAACGTTTGTTTAAACATATCTATTACTTTGATTTATTATTTAGTTTGAATTTTTTTTATTTAGCCCTGCGTAAATCTTCGTAAATGTATTTTTATATCAGTTTTTATGAGTCCCTTATTTAACAGTATATTTGATTAGTATTTATTTTGTAATCAGCCTGACCTAAGCCTTGTTATAAAACTTGAGTTTATCCTGTCAAATGATACAGGATAAACCTTGTATCATTTGACAAGGTTTATCCTGTTAAACTGTAAGAAGGTTGAATATAATTATTGAACACGATTGAAATCAAGAGTAAGATTACTCATTCAGTATTAACAGTGAAGTGTAATGGAAAAGTTGGGCTATGAGGTCAAAAGGTTAAGAACCCCTGCTTTAGGTGATGGGAATTCCTGTGTAAATACAAAGACTTGAATGTAACACCATTCATTTAATAAATCAAGTACAGGATTAAAGTCTACTGCATGTCCTCAGCGTAGAATACACACAGGAGCAAAATGACTGCGTTTACTGTACAGGCAGTATTAAATATGTGTTTAACTTATGACTCACCTGTTATGTGAATTAGTTTATCCGTACTAAAGACAAACAAAGCAGCCTCGAGATGTATTAGAGCGCCGCCCAGACCCGACACCAACCCCGATAATCCCCCATCGCCCCACCGTCAACCTCGTTATCAGCCCACTTGATCCCGATAAGAATTGCAATGACGCCCTCCGGCTGTTTAATTAGCACAAAATTTGCCACCGGTCGATGGCTTTTTGTTGCCAAGGGAACCGATTAACAGCTACAACGCGTCCTCTGCATGACAACCTGCTACGTGTAACTGAATGGCTTTGTCAGCTGTGTGTCATGTCCTCATTAGTCTCTTTGGAATTAGCCGGTTTTGATCGTTATGCAAATTGGCTGTTGTGTTGGAGCGGTGTCCACAGTAATCCACTTTATTACACAATTTATTTTACAAAATTGCATTTGCAGAAAACGTGTATTTTTTGTTTTTACGTATACTTTGTGGTCAAAGGTGTTGGGAAGGGCAGTATGCAATTATCCAAAATGTCTCGGCAAGATGACGTAGACTTTTTACGCAGACCAATAACTTAATGATATGGAACTTGAAAATGTGAGCAGTGCTACACGATCGCGAGATAAGATTCCAGCATGTTTGCTGGGTTATCCTAATTTGTGGTATGTGTGTTAATTATGTGCGTGTGTTTGTGTGCCCTCAGGGTGCAGCAGCCTATCCCGAGAATGAGGACCAGCAACAGCGACTGAGGGAGGCTGCGGAGGGTTTGCGTGTGGCCACCAACGCCGCAGCTCAGAACGCCATCAAGAAGAAACTGATCAACCGACTGGAGGTGAGTGAAGACGGTGGATCATTGGTGATTTGAGTCTAAATCGGTCAGGTTTTTCCTTGGCATTGCAAGTCAGAATTGTGTACTTATTGTCACTCTCTGAGATGGTTAGAGTCGCCAAAAGATTACCGTTACTTTAAGTCATGGATGTCCAAACGTTTTCTGCTGAGTGCCGTACACTGAAAAATCAAAGCATTCATGTTTGATATTGTCCTTTTCAAACCCAGTACATTATATAATTTTTTTTTAAACTTCAGGGCTCCCCTAAAGTTTGGCCCCAATGACCCAAAAAGGTATTAGTCGTAAACATGTTAGAAAATAAGTCGTACATTATTCTTTTTGTTTTTTTTCCACGCTTAAATGTTTAGATCAATTTCTATGGATCGATATATTGTTTTTTTTTAATGTTTTTGTCAGTTTAGAATATTTGATGTGAAGTATTTGGTCACAAAATTCATGACAATGATTTTGATTCATTATTATTTTTTGAGCATTTTTTGGACAGTTATTTGAAATCTAACTAAAATTCTAAGGGATGCAAAAAGGCCCCACTCACAAAAGTTAAAAATAAGTAATCTATTATTAATTTCTTTTTAACTTTCAATCTCTAAATCAACTTCAGAGCTGTCCGTCTATTATGATTTTTTTTTAAATGTTTTTTGGGGTTTTTTTTGGTTTGTTTTATACCCTCATGTCGTTTTTTTTTCTGGCAAAAACACAGAGTATGCAATGTTTTCCCCCAAAAATATGTCAAAGTGAAATATTTGATGTGAAGTAATTGGAGTCTTTATTAGGTGAATAATGCATAACATTGATTTCGATTCATTATTATATTTTAAGCTTTGAGTTAAAAAAAAACTAAAAAATAAACTGCCTACACAGCAGATTTGTGTTATTAGAGTCAACATTGCAACTTTTTCTCGTTACATTTCAACTGTTTGCTGTTCTATTCCAAATTGTTTTTTTTTTGTAAAAATCATTTTAAAATGTGCCAAGGGTCACACGTTGGATACCTTTGTTTTATGTAATGTGATGTAAGTAAAAGTAGTCATTCAAATGCTGAATTAAAGTTGTCCTATTATGCAAAACAACGTTTTCTTATGTATTGATACTGTTCCTGTTTTTGCATATTGGGGATCCCAAATCGTCCCAAATAATTGAAATCAAACCATGGAGGCATGGTGGAGATATTTGTATAACAATCTTGCCTAAAATTGCGCCAAAAGAGCCTTGGAACTTGAGACTTTAGTGACGTATTCTGCCATAGTCCAGTTTTGGATATCTCCATAAATGGCAGAGGTTTACCCTAAGAGCTTTGCGCGAATCCACCATTTTTATTTAGTTGTCCTCAATAAGCTCCTTGTGGGGCAGCCTGTGGGCAGCCTGGCTCGCACAGGCACATGCATGGAAAAATCTCTGCAGTTGCAATTTGCAAAGTAGCCTATAGTTCTAACTTATATTTGTCAGTAGACTCGATATAGAAACACTAAAAACTACTACATGGATGACTGGTTGTAGGCACGTAAATGAGACCGCCCACAAAACGTAGCATTCAGAAGAGACTGTCAGAAAGTGTTCTGAAGATGGTCTGTAATACAAAATCTATGCAACATTTTGACCAAAGAACCACCATTACATGTTATGCAGACCACAAGGAAGTGTTTTGAATAAACACTAAAAAAATTATAATATGACCCCTTTAAATTGAAAAAACTACTCAACTACTGATTTATTTAGTAGCTAATTGTTAATAGTGCATACACTACAGCCTTAGCAGGTGTGTGTGAATTGTGTTTGTGGATGTGTGCGAGACAGTACTCTAGCATGTACTCCAAAAAAATAAATTTTACAGTCACTTATGCCGTGATAGCAGAACTAATTTTAGCATATGCACAGCTAAAACCAAAAAAACATCTATAACTTACTGCAACAGATTTTATCTAGTTGGCGGTAGAAATCTTGTTGGCTAAAATGTCAACATTTCTACTGATACCGATGACAGCGCATGATATAAATGATGTTTTTCATAGTTAGTTGTGCTGCCTTGTTTGGCGCCGTGTCACGTTTTACAGTGATGACAGTGAAGACTGCGGGCATGTGATCTCAGGAACAAAGTAAATGTAGCAGGACACTACACACCTCTTGTCACTCTCATACGTTTCCAATGTGAGGACCTCAGAGGGCTTGAGAGGAGTACAGGTGAGATGGAGTATAAATGTGATTTTGTGCATTTTTCTCCTCCAGAATGCTGCCAAACAAGGTGCAGCGGCAGCCACCCAAACCATTGCTGCTGCTCAGAATGCTGCCGCCTCCAACAAGAACACCGCCGCCCACCAGCAGTTGGTGCAAAGCTGCAAGGTGGGCACGCAAATTCCTCTATAAGAAACAACGTAAAGATGAATAATGAGTTCCAACCTTGACAAAAGTCCATATTTTAGTAAAAGTTTGTACACTTTGAAGACAATATAAAGCACTTTACAGTACAGTACATCAAACAAACATAACAAAGAGGTGATCAAACAACTTTCCTTGTGTGGTGTCCGGGTTTGTGGGACCCGTTCTTATTTTTTATAAAAAAAAAATGATACGATTAATTAATTTTTCAATCTGAGAGTCACTGTCTTTGGCTCATTATCTGTGATGAATACATATTTTTCGACTACACACCATACACTCCTCCCTACACATTTCTATTACTAATATTATTAGAAGTGTGGAAATTGATGTTCTGTGTACCACACGCACACACAGCAGGCCTAGACTGGAGGAGGACTGAGTGTAGGTACACAGAACATCAGAGGGTCAAATGTGCGAGAAAATGAGAGCAGACACTGTTGACAAACACTGTCTGTTGCAATGTTGTTTGGGAACTGCAGCTGCAGAAACACAAAAGAAGAATCCCTGTGGGATGCAGAAACTGGCAGAGAAATTTTCCTTGGGTCGGATGGATCCGTTGCATTTTGTGGTTTTTAATGCCTCATGTGAGATTCAAACACTTTTATGTTAAAATACTGAACAGATGTTTACCTTATCCCAATAAACATCTGTACATAAAAGTGTTTGATTGTGAGTCATTAAAAACACACAAAATGCAACGGGTCCATCAGACCCACAAACGCTGGCTAAGTAACAACTATATGAACATTACACAAGGGTTAATAGCAGTCGAAACAACAAGTTGAACTGTTCTCATTTTCAATCGCCCTGCCGACACACACACTCACGCACACTGTCACTAGCCCTGTGGTGCACTTAGTTAGAAATCGCAAAACTTCTTAACTTTCACAGATAGGTTGCTACAATGATTATAAATTAAAAAAAAGAAATCCACTTCACTTTGTTAATGACATCTTTTTTGTGTGCAGTAGAAAAAAGGGGTAGAGGGAGGCACTGTTGATAACACTTTTGATACTTTCAGAATGTTTTAAACCACAAATGGCTTGTCCATTGCATTCTTTGGAGCTATTAAAACTATAAAACTACTGTAAAAAGCTTAAAAAACTAAGCAGCAATTAGCACACTATCTAACAACAGCACTGCTCTGCTGACCCACAATGAATGGCGAACAGATAAACTGAATCAGCTTTTTATCAAGATTTACATAAAAAATGTAATAGGTCCTTGTTTAAAGTTTCCATGTAAGTTGTTGATGTAGCTTTAATTTTCTAATCATGCTAACAAACGAACCAATAACAGTTGGCCACCAAAACTATCTTTTGCATGAAATAACCAAACATTTTTGTTAAGAAGTGTGCACGTGCGCTTAAAGGTAGTTGCTACAGCACTCATTCTGCTTTCTACCGATCTACACTATACCAATATTTAAAACAAACTCATGATTTTCCTCTTCCAGATAATCCTCTGTGACATTATGTGGCGTGAATGGTACATTTACTTTTTGTTCCGTTGATTTTTGCAGCCTGTTTAGGCATAAGGTTAGTCGTGTTTAAAAATTAAATCGCAGACTCTGCTGTTACCGAACAGTGAAATCAATTACTCGACAGCCATGTTGATGCTTATGAACATCTCGTAAAATGTGTAATAGTTGCTAAGTTGTGTACTAATGCTTATTAATTGTTCGTGTAGGCAGTGGCTGACCACATCCCTCAGCTGGTCCAGGGCGTGCGGAGCAGTCAGGCCAAACCAGATGACCTGAGTGCACAACTTGCCCTCATTATTGCCAGTCAGAACTTCCTACAGGTGCAACACAAGCACACACATGCATTTATAAGAAGGGAATGTTGAAACTTAATTCTCAAAAATTGTTACTCTGGCTTTGGGAATGAGGCTGAACAGTGAAGTATTACTCTGGCTTTGGGAATGAGACTGAACAGTGAAGTATGAATAGGGTTTGTTCCATGTTGGGACACATTTAAAATAGGCACTGCAACCTATTTTTTTCTTATGGAAGAGCCTAGAGGCACTCCGGTGGTTCAGTAATAAGCTAATGGATTAAAAAAAAAAGATTAATTACCCTTGTTGCCATGAGCAACACTTGCCTCTTTAGTTAGTCACTGTACATTTTCCTAAGAAATATACTCTCTAGATGTGTCTACTGTATCATTATAGCACTTTTGCTTTGTGTTCTCCACGCTCTACAGCCTGGTAGTAAGATGGTGACTTCGACCAAGTCATCTGTTCCCACGGTGACGGATCAGGCTGCCGCAATGCAACTGGGTCAGTGTGCCAAGAACCTGGCCACCTGTCTGGCTGAGCTGAGGATGGCTGCACAGAAGGTAGCGAGCACATCACAAAGCTCATAAGTATTTTAGGAAGTAAAAAAACAAAGTGATAGATGTTTCTTTCCTTTACAAAATAATGGTCTATATCATCCATCCATTTCCTACCGCTTATTCCCTTTTGGGGTCGCGGGGGGCGCTGGGGCCTATCTCAGCTACAATCGGGCGGAAGGCGGGGTACACCCTGGACAAGTCGCCACCTCATCGCAGGGCCAACACAGATAGACAGACAACATTCACACTCACATTCACACACTAGGGCCAATTTAGTGTTGCCAATCAACCTATCCCCAGGTGCATGTCTTTGGAGGTGGGAGGAAGCCGGAGTACCCGGAGGGAACCCACACACTCACGGGGAGAACATGCAAACTCCACACAGAAAGATCCCGAGACTGGATTTGAACCCAGGACTGCAGGAACTTCGTATTGTGAGGCAGACGCACTAACCCCTCTTCCACCGTGAAGCCTGGTCTATATCAGTGCTTTTTAATTATTTCCCCTCATATGAAGAAAACATTTTGTATGCCCACCCCTTTTCCCCCTCTCTCCGCTGTTAATAAAGGGTTATAATTTGCTTAGAAAATTGTTATGAGTACACCTCTGCATAACATTGTATTTTTATTAACATTAAAAAAAAACAAAAAAGAAAAATTAATGTAGATCAACTTACAACAAAGTACAACAAATAATAACTTTATTAACATATTTTTTGAGTCTGGAACAGAAAAGATTTAAAGTGTATCAATTTTTCCAAAATTCACAAAATGTTTATCCTTATTCTAACTATAAAAAAAAATGGATTGGACTTGAACCATTTGAAACTGGAAAAATGTAATTCAATGAACTCAACAAAAACATTAACTCAGGAGCACAGTAGATAAAACACTAATGAAAACAAAAATGATGAATCAATTTCTGCTGCTTTTTAAAAATTTGATTCATTATTTCATTATTGTTTATTTTATTTTAATGTATTTATGTTTATTACAGAACAATGAATTTGTGAAAATTAGTGTACGTAATATGGGTCTATTGGATTTTACTTTTAATTTCTAAAATGTATATTTTTAAATGTTTGTTAATTTTTCTACTGTTGATTTTATTTATGTATATAAATTAAATACAGTGATTTAAAACATGTATTTTCATCCATCCATCCATATCCATTTTGTACCGCTTATTCTCTTTGGGGTCATGGGGGGCGCTGGTGCCTATCTCAGCTACAATCGGGCAGAAGGCGTGTACACCCTGGACAAGTCGCCACCTCATCGCAAGGCCAATACAGATGGACAACATTCACACTCACATTCACACACTAGGGCCAATTTAGTGTTGCCAATCAACCTATCCCCAGGTGCATGTCTTTGGAAGTGGGAGAAAGCCGGAGTACCCGGAGGGAACCCACACATTCACGGGGAGAACATGCAAACTCCACACAGAAAGATCACGAGCCTGGGATTGAACCCAGGACTACTCAGGACGTTCGTATTGTGAGGCAGACGCACTAACCCCTCTGCTACCGTGAAGCCCATGTATTATTATTGATATATATTATGTATTTTGTACAATGCTGTTTATCGTGTACTTTTCCTTAATTTGTGCAGTTATTAAATCAGACGAAGTCTGCCTAGCAACAAGAGAGGCAAGCACCCAAAAATGATTGTGTTGTTGCATTTGCTTCCAATCCCCAGGCTCATGAAGCTTGCGGCCCCATGGAAATCGACTCTGCCCTCACAGCCATCCAGACGCTGAAAAATGAGCTGCAAGACGCCAGGCTGGCTGCCGGTAACTCGCAGCTGAAGCCTCTCCCGGGAGAATCGGTAATGTCCTTGTAGGGAAAAAGGCACCTCAGTAAATAAAGTTAAATTTCATAAGATTTGTGTCTGTGTTTTGTCATGCAGTTGGAGAAGTGTGCTCAGGAACTGGGCAGCACATCCAAGTCAGTCGGCTCCTCGATGGCTCAGCTGCTCACCTGCGCTGCACAAGGCAATGAACACTACACAGGTTAGTGTCCATTTTACCTTAGAGCTGCACCATTGCTGCGGATGCTAACTGCTGGCTATCTCGTGGTATGCTTCAGGCATAGCAGCCAGGGAGACGGCCCAGGCCTTAAAGACGTTGGCCCAGGCGGCCCGCGGAGTTGCTGCATCCACAGCTGACCCCAAAGGTGCCGCCGCCATGCTGGACTCGGCCCGCGATGTTATGGAAGGCTCTGCGCTTCTCATTCAGGAGGCCAAGCAGGCGTTGATCTCACCCGGAGATGCCGAGAGTCAGCAGAGATTGGCGCAGGTGAGATCAACACGACAACACCCAACATCAAGACTTCTTGATAGGTCTGTGATTTGACCATAACATTGAATTGTCATAATTAGACTGTCATAGGAATGTCATAATTAGAGCATTGATACAGATTAAGTTTGATTAAGTTTGATAATTTCAATCAATCATCAATCAATGTTTATTTATATAGCCCCAAATCACTAGTGTCTCAAAGGGCTGCACAAACGATAACACAAACCACTACGACATCCTCGGTAGGCCCACATAAGGGCAACGAAAACTCACAACCAGTGGGACGTCGGTGACAATGACTATGAGAACCGTTGAGAGGACCACATACGTGGGGAACCCCTGCCCCCTCTAGGGGACCGAAAGCAATGGATGTCGAGCGGGTCTAACATAATACTTCGAAAGTTCAATCCAAAGCGGATCCAACACAGCAGCGAGAGTCCCGTCCACAGTGGACCCAGCAGGAAACCATCCCAAGCGGAAGCGGATCAGCAGCGCAGAGATGTCCCCAGCCGATACACAGGCGAGCGGTCCATCCTGGGTCCCGACTCTGGACGAGTAGTCCGGTCCATCCTGGGTCCCGACTCTGGACGAGCAGTCCGGTCCATCCTGGGTCCCGACTCTGGACAGCCAGTACTTAATCCATGGCCATCGGACCGGACCCCCTCCACAAGGGAGAGTGGGACAGAGGAGAAAAAGAAAAGAAATGGCAGATCAACTGGTCTAAAAAGGAGGTCTATTTAAAGGCTAGAGTATATGATAGCACTACATCAAATTGTACAGTCCAGCCTCGATTTACAAACTTAATTGGTTCTTGAACAGGGTGCCTAAAAAGAAAATTAATGGACAAATGTCCATATAAAATTAATGAAGCTTAACATCTGTCATTTTTAAATAGAGGAAGTTAAGCAGGCGTTGTATTTTATATGCAAAACACCCTAAATAATTTATGCCTCATCCAAACCCATTTTCTTTGACTAAATAAGTGGTTTTAAAAGAAAACAATAATGAGCTCCTTTTCAACATACCGGATAATTATAGCTCGGGTGTTTCACTGCAAGAAGAACGGGGTGTTGATTGGAAGAGAATTGGAGAAAGGCTGTTACTTTATAAATGTGAAAAGCTCATCATACTGGATGTGATCATTTATTAACATATTGCACAACACAGCAGCAACAGAAGCAATGTTGTATATAGTCGGAACAATGAACATTATTTATGTAAGTGTAATATTTGGTTGTATTTTCTGGTGTTCTGTTTTGTTTTTTGTTCAGAGAAAGAGCTGCTTTTAATCTCATTGCACATGCAAATAGTGACAAAGGACTATAAAAGGCATTCTATTAAAACTGTTGACGTGCTTTGCCTAAAACTGTTGTGTTCGGATGGAGTAAATAACCATTATTACACATCAGCTAGATTGGTTATTATTGTAAATATTTAATTGTATGCATTTTCAGAAAAAACAAAAACATGGCTCTAGTGTGTGAATGTGAGTGTGAACGTTGTCTGTCTCTCTGTGTTGGCACCGCGATAGAATATGGACAAATGGAGTTCACTGTAAACAAAAATCTAAAGTTTAACGCATGTGTTTCATACCAACAGCTGCATTTTAAAGCACAGGAAAATGGTGGATAAAGCTTCCAATGTCTGCCATCATGTGGCCATGCTGGTGTTTTTTGAGACTTTGTAAGTTATTTAATTTTGTAGACCACATGACCGGGCCTATAGAAGTCTGTTGTTACATAAAGGTGTTAATTGGAGAAAACCCAACTGATTGGGTTGAGTTTTTTCTTGCCCTAATGTGGATCTGAGCCGAGAATGTCGTTGTGGCTTGTGTAGCCCTTTGAGACATTTGTGATTAAGGGATACATAAGTAAACTTTGATTGATGGATGGATGTTGTGATGGTCCGCTAATGCCCATCCTTGCACCTGCAGGTGGCTAAGGCCGTGTCTCATTCCTTGAACAACTGCGTCAACTGCCTGCCCGGCCAGAAGGACGTGGACATGGCTCTCAAGAGCATCGGCGAGGCCAGCAAGAAGCTCCTGATTGACAGCGTAAGCAGTACCAAACATCCCTCGTCAAAAGCTGTTTTTTGTGAAGCATGTGTGTCTGTTGTGATCCCAGATCCCACCCGCCTCCAAGACGTTTCAGGAGGCGCAGAGCGAGCTCAATCAAACGGCGGCCGACTTGAACCAATCTGCCGGTGAGGTGGTCCACGCCTCTCGAAGTTCCAGCAGCCAGCTGGCTGTGGCATCTGGGAAATTCAGCGAAGATTTTGACGAGTTCCTGGACGCTGGTATCGAGATGGCTGGGCACACTCAGGTCGGCAGTACTTTCCGTAACACACCTTAAAGGGAACCAGCACTTTTTAAAGAAGTTAAGAAGATTACACGTCTTTCCTTTTGTGTGCATTATAATTAATAAAAAAAAAAACAACTGCTAGCAAGAGGCAGCTAATCTATTCCATCTATGAAGCGCTCTAAAAACCTGTGTGTGTGTGTGTGTGTGTGTGTGTGTGTGTGTGTGTGTGTGTGTGTGTGTGTGTGTGTATACAGATAAGTGTGTATATATATATATATATATATATGTACATATATACACTGTATATAAAAGCCAAAGCCCGTCAAGGCGCCGCCATCAAATAAGTATATCTGTATGTATATATATATATATATATATTAGGGGTGTTGGAAAAAATCGATTCGAGTGCGAATCGAATCAAATACGTTGTGCGATTCAGAATCTATTCTCATTTTTAAAAAATCGATTTAAAAAAAAATACATATATATATATATTTTTTTTTTTAATCAATCCAACAAAACAATACACAGCAATACCATAACAATGCAATCCAATTCCAAAACCAAACCTGATCCAGCAACACTCAGAACTGCAATAAAAACAAACACGACACAGAACAAGCCAAAAGTAGTGGAAAAAAAAAAGAATATTATCAACAACAGTATCAATATTAGTTATAATTTCAGCATGGCAGTGATTAAAAATCCCTCATTGACATTATCATTAGACATTTATAAAATAAAAAAAAAGAACAATAGTGTCACAGTGGCTTACACTTGCATCGCATCTCATAAGCTTGACAACACACCGTGTCCAATATTTTCACAAAGATAAAATAAGTCATATTTGTGGTTCGTTTAATAGTTAAAACAAATTTACATTATTGCAATCAGTCGATAAAACATTGTCCCTTACAATTATAAAAGTTTTTTAAAAAAAATCTACTACTCTGCTAGCATGTCAGCAGACTGGGTAGATCCTGCTGAAATCCTATGTATTGAATGAATACAGAATCGTTTTGAATCGGAAAAATATCATTTTTGAATCGAGAATCGAATCGAATCGAAAAAATCTATATTATATGGAATCATGACCCCAAGAATCGATATTGAATCGAATCGTGGGACACCCAAAGATTCACAGCCCTAATATATATATATATATGTGTGTGTATATATGTATATATATATATATATATATATATATATATGTATGTATGTATATATGTATATATATATGTATGTATGTATATACATACATACATATATATATATATATATATATATATATATATATATATATATGTATGTATGTGTGTATACATATGTACGTATGTATGTATGTATATATTATGTATGTATGTGTATATATACGATATATGCATATATATACATATATATGCATATAAGTATGTACATATATGTATATACATATATAAGTATTTAAACAATTTTCAATAATTTTTCTTTTAGTTGCAAATAAAACAATTTTACGTCATTAAAACACACATTTTTAAATCTTCCCAACTCTGCTTCGACCGAGATTTGATTCAAGTACCATTGTAGTGAGGGGCCAAGTAGAGAGGAATTAGTTTGCGGTAAAATTTCACATGAAGCACTGTGTCATTCATGAATTGCCTTTCATGTCTATGGTAATACACACTACCCCTCGGGCTTGTGGAGGTGCCCTGCACAGCTGGATTTCTGCACCTGTGACAAATATTTTGCATTTTGTGAACACATTTATTTATTTACTGATGCAAGAAACCTCTTCTGTCTTTTACTTTTAATGCAGACCTTGTGGGAATTGGAAGCCTATTTACAATGCAATTGACACTGTCTTGTTTCTTATTGCATATTGCAATAACAAATATACTATGTATTCTATATATTACGTTATATACAGTGTATGTAGCAAATTAATTAGATGAGGTATGTACAATGTTTAATTCCTGAAATATCAAAACACAATTGGCCAGATACCCCACCACACTGTCGTGCCACTGCAGTTATTTAATGTAAACACAGTGCATCCATGACCTTGTTTTCAAGTAAATGTGCTGACATGCCGGATCCAAACCTGTTTTAATATATGAAAACATACTTTACCAACTTCCCTATATTGTAGTATAACCAGTTTTATTGTATGCCTTCATTTACATGTGTTGTCCTATCTTTTAAAAATAAGAGTCAACGTTATGAATGAGATCCTCCGGAATACATAATCTTGTTTTATGTGGTTGCTCGTCATCCCTCAGAAGAAGGACGACCAGGTGCAGGTGATCAGCAACCTGAAGAACATCTCAATGGCCTCCAGCAAGCTGCTGCTGGCGGCTAAAAGTCTGTCGGTGGATCCGGCAGCCGCTAACGCAAAGAACCTGCTCGCAGCTGCAGCAAGGTATACCACAGCGGGCCAGATGGATTTTCAAACAATCTTTATGGAAATGCTGGCAATGTTTTTAGTTTCCCGTGGAGTATGTAAGTGTTGCCGCTATTGTCTTCGTTTCAGATCTGTGACCGACAGTATTAACCAGCTGATCACGCTGTGCACTCAGCAGGCGCCTGGCCAGAAGGAGTGTGATAACGCCCTCCGGGAGCTCGAGGTAACTCAACCGTAATGGACTGTCATTAAACCAGAATGATTGCTTTTATGATAATTATCGTTCTCATGAAGCAACGGGAGTGACTTGGAATTGACCCATTTCTGGTTTCTTGTTGGTAAACTTCACTCTGTAAATGGTTGTTTTTTTGTAAATACAATATTTGTATAAAGCCTACCTATACTGTAGGTAGTGGATGATGTAGGTCAGAGCAATGCTGATTATACCTTAAAAGCTTTAATTATTTCATTAAATTGCCCACATTGACTTTTATTAATAAGTATATTTTGCAACACAGCGGCAGCAGAACCAATGTTGTAATAGCAGTAAGGCGGAGACTGTCAAGTCTGTATTAATATGACTCAATCAATGTAACTTTTTTGTAAAGCCCCTTAAATCAACTATAGCTGAACTTGAGTGCTGGACAACAATGCAAAAAAACAAAATAAGAGCACATAATAAATAATAAAATAATAGACAATTTACTTAAAATGATAAACGGGTCATTGTAATCTTAAGTATCAAATGCAGCCCGCAATAAAGTTAGTTTTAAATTTAGTCTCATTAGAGTCATAATATTTTTTTTAAAACACTTCCTTGTGGTCTACAAACCCCGTTTCCATATGAGTTGGGAAATTGTGTTTGATGTAAATATAAACGGAATACAATGATTTGCAAATCCTTTTCAACCCATATTCAGTTGAATAATAGACAAGATATTTGATTTTAAAACTGATTTTTTTTTGTAAATAATCACTAACTTTAGAATTTGATGCCAGCAACACGTGACAAAGAAGTTGGGAAAGGTGGGAATAAATACTGATAAAGTTGAGGAATGCTCATCAAACACTTATTTGGAACATCCCACAGGTGTGCAGGCTAATTGGGAACAGGTGGGTGCCATAGTTGGGTATAAAAGCAGCTTCCATGAAATGCTAAGTAATTCACAAACAAGGATGGGGTGAGGGTCACCAATTTGTAAGCAAATTGTCGAACAGTTTAAGAACATTTATCAATGAGCTATTGCAAGGAATTTAGGGATTTTACCATCTACGATCCGTAAAATCATCAAAAGGTTCAGAGAATCTAGAAAAATCACTGCACGTAAGCGATGATATTACAGACCTTTGATCCCTCAGGCTGTACTGCATAAAAAAACGACATCAGTTGGTAAAGGATATCACCATATGGGCTCAGGAACACTTCATAAAACCACTTTCAGTAACTACAGTTGGTCGCTACATCTGTAAGTGCAAGTTAAAACTCTTACTATGCAAAGCGAAAGCCATTTATCACCAAGACCCAGGACTTGCCGGTTTGCTGGGCCTGAGCTCATCTAAGATGGACTGATGCAAAGTGGAAAAGTGTTCTGTGGTCTGACGAGTCCACATTTCAAATTATATTTCGAAACAGGAACAAAGAGGAAAATATAGACGCAACGTTCAAAAGCCAGCATCTGTGATGGTATGGGGGTGTATTAGTGCCCAAGGCATGGGTAATTTACACATCTGTGAAGGCACTATTAATGCTGCATGGTCCATACAGGTTTTGGAGCAACATTTGTTGTCATCTAAGCAACGTTATCATGGACGCCCCTGCTTATTTCAGCAAAACAATGCCAAGCCACGTGTTACAACAGCGTGGCTTCGTAGTAAAATAGTGCGGGTACTTTCCTGTCCCGCCTGCAGTTCAGACATGTCTCCCATCGACAATGTGTGGCGCATAATGAAGCTTAAAATACGACAAGAAGACCCTGGAGTGTTGAACAACTTAAGCTGTACATCAAACAAGAATAGTAAAGAATTCCACTTTCAAAGATTCAACAATTAGTTTACTCAGTTCCCTAACGTTTATTGAGTGTTGTTAAAAGAAAATGTGATTTAACACAGTGGTGAACATGCCCTTTCCCAGCTACTTTGGCACGTTTTGCAGCCATGAAATTCTAAGTTATTTATTTTTTGAAAAAAAAAATTAAGTTTATGAGTTTGAACATCAAATATCTTGTCTTTGTAGTGCATTCAATTGAATATGGGTTGAAAAGCATTTGCAAATCATTGTATTCCGTTTATATTTACATCTAACACAATTTCCCAACTCATATGGAAACAGGGTTTGTACATAACATGTAATGGTGGTTATTTGGTCAAAATGTTGGATAGATGATGTTTTACAGACCATCTTCAAGCTTCTTTTCAGGATGCACAGTTCTGTGAGCGGTCTAATTTTCGTGGCTCCACCTCAATAACGTCTTCTCCCGGTAGTCTTTATTGTAGTTTTTAGCCCTTACGTATAGTCTATTGACAGATTACGTCCGAAATATACACTACTTTGTATTACAAATGGCAACAATGGAGCATGCATGAGCGAGCAAGTGGGCTCAGAACAAGAGGACAGACAAAAAGAAGGCGCTTATTCACTACAGTGTCGGACTACAATGGTGGACCCGCGCAAAGCACTTTTGGTGAATCTTTACCATGTATGGATAATCCTCTGATGTCACCTGTGGTAGAAGCGTCACCAATTGGGCAAATTCCAAACGGCTCGTTTCCCCGAAGTATGAAGGAATACAGGACAGTTTTATAAATATTTCCGTAATACGTCCACGTTTTGACTTCACATTTTGGGACTTATTCAGATCCCAAATATACAACCGCAGGTACCAATAGGTAAGAAAAGTTGTTTTTTCTTATTAGGGCCCCTTTAAATCAATACAATGATGGTCCGTAGTTTGGCTGGTAACGTACCAAAAACCCGGCACCAGCTCAGTTAAAGACCAATCGCCCCACTGTTTATATCTGAACCGAAGAACCTCCAGCTGCTGTTGATTGGCAGACTGTAGAGCTCCACTTGGGGGATGGATGTTTAAGAGTTCACAAAAATAACATGGAGCAGTACTCTCTTAAAAACAAACATTACATGTATAACAGTTATAACAGACTCCATAATGCAGAACTAGGGTGATGTGATTCTGTTGTCAGGTGTTTGTCAAGGGTTGTGCATAGATGACTATTTCTAGGTCTCACTTCCTAACAAAGGGCTGTAAATTAGCCAGGAGGGGCTGCAAAAAAAATTACTCAAACAACAGAGTCGATTTGTTTGGCAAAATTCAGATTGTTGTCAAGGTTAAGGCACAGATTCTTTACTACTTGTTTGCTGTAGGGCGCAAGACAACCCAGATCAGGCACAGTATAAGAGCGAACATCAGTGTATTCTGTTTTGGACTCATTTCAATGTAGGAAATTATGTGAAACCCATGCTTTTATGGGTCTAATGTAGTTAAAAATAGAATGCAGTGAGTTTGAAGTGTTTGGGAAAAAACGATAAATAAAGTTGCAGATCGTCGACAAGAAATGAAAGAAAATGTTGTGCTTGTCAATAACTGAACTCAGGGGCAACAAATATCAGGAAAATAGTACTCGTCCATCAGGGAAACAGGACTTGCCCAGGAATAGATCCTTGAGGCGCACCATAGGACAGCCCTGTTTGTCAAGTGAATTGATTAACTTGTGCCCCGACTGAAACAAGTTGAAAAACATATTGGTGTGTTACCATTTAGTGGTCAATTGTACGGAATATGTACTGTACTGTGAAAACTGTACTGTTTCATATAATGTATTGTCTTCCTTTGCAATCTACTAATAAAAGTTTCAATCAATCTATCAATCAAAGTACAACTTAAACTATTGAAGAAGAGGATGAAGGACTCAATGGTATCAAATGCAGCAGAGAGGTCCAGCATTACAGGCTTTTTGGAGTCAAGGGTCTGAAGAATATCAGTCTGGACTTTAAACAGTAGACACTCGGTGCTGTATTGAGATCGAAAACCAGACAGAAACTTTTCTCGGAAAGACACGCTTTTTTGTATAGCACATTTCCACACAAGGTATTTCAAAGTACTTTACATAAAAGATAAAAGCAACACGACACAAATAAAAACTGTGAAAAAATATAAAAACAATATTCTACAGTAAATTAAAAAACGTTAAAGTTAAAGTACCAATGATTGTCACACACACTCTTGGTGTGGCGAAATTCTCTGCATTTGACCCATCACCCTTGTTCACCCCCTGGGAGGAGAGGGGAGCAGTGGGCAGCATCGGTGCCGCGCCCGGGAATCATTTTTGGTGATTTAACCCCCAATTCCAGCCCTTGATGCTGAGTGCCAAGCAGGGAGGTAATGGGTCCCATTTTTATAGTCTTTGGTATGACTCGGCCGGGGTTTGAACTCACAACCTACCGATCTCAGGGCGGGGACACTAACCACTAGGCCACTGATTAAAAAGGGTAACAGAGTTCGAGTGTAGTGAAAAGGAGAGAGGGAAAGAGAAAACAAAGATGTAAATATGGAATCAAGAATAGTAAGCAAATAAAATTAAAATAAAACGGGAAAATAAAAGTGGAAACAATGAAAAAAGCACATTGTCAGCATTCTATAGTTCAAAAGTTAAAGCAGTATAAAAAAACAGGTAGGTATTTAATTTAGGAGTATGCTGCAGTAAACAGTGTGTTTAGCCCTGATTTAAAGGAGCTGACAGTTTGAGCAGACCACAGATCAGCAGAGAGTTTGTTCCACAGGTGAGGAGCATAATAACTGAATGCTGCGCACCTGGTTTGGTTCTTGTTCTTGAGACACGTTCTAAAATAGTAATGGTTTCTAAAAATAACTGCAACTGAAAAAAATAGAATTTTAGATTAAAAATGATAGGTTAGAAACAGGTCTAAAATGAAATAACACTTTTGGCTCAAGGTTGGATTTTTAATAAGTATAATAATAGCACCGATTTAATTTGTTCTATTAAACACCAGAACACCAAGTGTAACACACAGGAGTTTCACACCGACAGCTGTGTAGTACAACCAGCATTTTAAAGCCAACACAGAGCTCGATAAAGCTTTTGAGATGCTCCTGCCATCAGTGGACTTTCTTTTGAGACATTACTCGGCTGACGCCTGACTAACTTCTTCCAGGCGGTCCGAGGAATGCTGGACAACCCCAATGAACCCGTCAATGACCTTTCCTACTTCGACTGCATCGAGAGTGTCATGGAAAATTCCAAGGTAGGCCTTCCGGGTGAAACATCCCTTAGCTATCTGTTTTTCCACTCCTTTATTCATGGTGGTCTTTCTAGGTCTTGGGAGAGTCCATGGCGGGGATTTCCCAGAACTGCAAGACGGGAGACGTTACTTCATTTGGAGACTGTGTAGGATCGGCGTCCAAGGCGCTTTGTGGGCTCACAGAGGCTGCAGGACAGGTACAATAGAAATGTCAGATTTTTTTTTTTTCATGGACAAGTCTGATTATTGGTTTCTGCCTCAGGCCTCTTACCTGGTGGGTGTGTCGGATCCCAACAGTCAGGCAGGTCACCAGGGTTTGGTGGACCCCATTCAGTTTGCTAAAGCCAACCAAGCTATCCAAATGGCGTGTCAGAATCTGGTTGACCCACAGAGTAGCCCCTCTCAGGTACATGCACCAACACATATATTTCAGTGTTGATTTGTTGTGGCCCAGAATGCATTTTGACTAGGGGTGTAACGGTACGTGTATTTGTATCGAACCGTTTCGGTACAGGGGTTTCGGTTCGGAACGCGGGCGTACCGAACAAGTTCGGAAGCAGAAGTCTTCACAAGCTGCTCTGCTTTCTGCCTCTGTCTCTGCCTCATTGTCCCGCCCACACAACCATCTGATTGGTTACATACAAAGCCAATCAGCAGTGCGTATTCAGAGCGATGTAACAGCCAATCAGCAGTGCGTATTCAGACTTCAGAGCGATGTAGTCAATGCTTTAGCGTCGAGCAGATATTCGTCTAGCAGGGGAGGAGCGGACTCTACCCAAACTATACTAAACACTTCTCAGTCACAACTATTACAAAGATCACTAAGAGCCCGTTGACCTTCTAGAAACTTAAACTGCATTCCAGCTAGCTCACAGTATAGGCTTGAGATGAAGGCTAATTAGCTTTTAGCGTAACGTAAGCTCATTTTTCTGTGTGTGTGTGTGTGCGTGCGTGCATGTGTGTGCGTGTGCGTGTTTTAGAGGCAGCAAAGCCCTGTCTGTCTCTTATTTCATTGAACTCCATTGTGTTTAGGGATGAATAGTCTCTCCTATTGCAATTGTACTATTTTTCAGCTATAGTGACATGAATCATTAGTAATGTAGCAGCCTAGTTTTGAATAGCAGGGTCCCTGCTATCACATGTTGATAAAAATACAACATTTACATAATAAAAGTCAATTACAGGCTTCCCAAATGCTGTAATAAATTAAGCATGATGAGTTGACATTAAACAGTTTCAATGGAAACTGTTTAATGTTGAACTTTTTATATGTAGAAGAAAGGTTTTTTCATTTTATTTAATCAAAGCAACAACTGAGGCAGTTTAATGTGGATTAACATGGGCAGAATTATTATAGTGTTCCCAATGTTAAAAGGATAAAGCCATTGTTTACAAATTTGGTAAATAAATAACCATATAATTTATATTTTGTTGATTTCTTACTGTACCAAAAATGAATCGAACCGTGACCTCTAAACCGAGGTACGTACCGAACCGAAATTTTTGTGTACCGTTACACCCCTAATTTTGACCCATTAAATGGGAGCCAAACAGGTGTAAATGGTCCCTCAGGCTAATAAAAGCAATGTTGTAATCGCGACTACAGTGATGATAGTGCTGCAGTAACATTTGATAGACCTCAGCTGCCACGTTACATTCCTTTGTTTCCCGCCTCTAAAACCGCAGGTCCTTTCAGCTGCTACCATCGTTGCAAAGCACACGTCGTCGCTGTGCAACGCCTGCCGCCTGGCTTCCTCGAAAACCACCAACCCTGTTGCCAAGCGACACTTTGTCCAGTCTGCTAAGGAGGTGGCCAACAGCACCGCCAACCTGGTCAAAACCATTAAGGTGAGTCCAGCCGCCCGAGACGAAACCCTGATGCAGTCCTAAGATCCGGCTAACCAAATGTTATTCAGAAAGCTTAATCCCATATTTATTTATTTTATGTGAGGAAGTATGCCCATAGGTTGAATTATTTTGCAGGAAAATGGTAGCTTAAAGGTCTCCAAACTTTTTTCCCCACAGAAAAATTTAAGGATGTCGGGGGTCACTTTGAGTTCATTTTCTAGTGTTTGGTATCAGTTCCTGTCCTGGTGTTTTTGTTTTGGTATTATTTCCTGTTCGGTCTCTTGTGTTTTACAGCACCTTGTCTTAACACCTATCCATTGTTAATTAGTTATATCTATTTCCACCGTGTTAACTCCTTCAGTGTGGTGTCTTTATTTTCTGTATGCAAAAGTGTTATGTTGCTTTCTGACTTCCTACTAGACCTGTGTTATGTTTCTTCTGCCTGCTATCTAAAAGGACGCCCTGCTTGCACTTCACCTACCTTCTCTGCATCTTGTAATTACTTCAACAGCCGCTATGAGCTATTGTCACAATTCTATACCTTCTGCTCCTTAAACATGCTAAAAAAAAAATCTAATGTGCTTAACACATTTTTTTGGACAGCCTTTATAAACAAGAGAAAAATAACATTCATCATTCAAAAAATAAAAATGCTATTTATTTGCTAAAAAACATCCATCCATCCATTTTGACTTGACTTGACTTTATTAATTCATGCTTGCAGTGGAGCCAAGGCCCCACTGAAAAAACAGCTGAACTTTACAATAAATATCAAACAAACAAAAATTAAAAATGAAATGAACAGACAGTATTTTATATAAAAAACAAAACAAAAAACATTTTCAGAGCAGCAGCAGCATGGAAACTATTAGCACTCTGGTATATGACTGTATTACTTATTTAATTAGTGTCATTATACAACTTAATTGCAGCGTGCAGGGTAGAGTTTTTAAGTCTCTTTGTTTTGGCTTTGGGCTCGGGTTCGGCCAGCTTATGTTGGTTCCTGACCAGCTTCACTGCAGCCTCCTCTCTCCTGGTCTGGAGTGATGGTAGGGGTTGTGAGATTTTTCCAGCTCTCGTAATGATTTTACAGGCACATTTCTGGACTCGCTCTAGCTCTGCCTGTTGTTTTTTGGAGCAGCCCACTAAGAGCACTCAGCTATATTCCTGACACGGCCTGATGAGAATGGTGTAGATGATAACATGATGGTAATTTTCTACAGCTTGTCCCGTTCAGGGTCACGGGGGCTCGCTGCATTCGGGCAGAAGGCGGGGTACACCCTAGACAAGTCGCCACCTCATTGCAGTGCTAAAAAACAAATAGTTCTATTCATCACGTATAACTAAATAATTCACATTTGTCTATGGCTCCCTTTGATCATAGCTTGCAAACACATTTTTAAGTGCATTTAAAGTTTATTTTAAAAAGGAATGGGTATTTCTTTTTTTCCCTAAACATACGACCAATTATATTTTAGCATTAAATAAACATACCATTTCAGTCAAAAAGCTTAGACAAACAATGATTTTGGTAATTGAATGCTACATGAATGAACATTATTTCTAATGTTCTGATATGGAACGCCTGTCATTTTATAATTAAATGTGCCGTGGGCCGATAAAAAATTAACTGCATGCCCCACATTGGACACACCTGTGACAGATGAACATAGCTGGTGTTCCTATCATTACTACATGATAGTTTATTAGTTTCTCCAAGACAAACAGCAGCAGTCATGATTTTTCAAAAAAAATTCTGTATTGCACATATTACTAATCTCTAAAGTTAGATTTTTTTCCTGGAAATGACCATGGCCCTTTTTTTCTCATGTAGGCTCTGGATGGAGACTTCTCGAATGAAAACAGGAACAGGTGTCGAGTGGCCACAGCTCCACTCATCGAAGCGGTGGAAAACCTGACAACATTCGCATCCAACCCCGAGTTTGCCAGCCTCCCCGCTCAAATCAGCCACGAGGTCATTCTGTTCGATTACAGTAGGAAGGAGATTTGTGTGGCCCCATTTGTCACGGTTTACCTGACACATGAAATGTGACAAATTGAGGGATGCACTGTCCAATTTTGCTGCCAGACGGCAATAGAGTGTTGAATATCTTAAAATGTATTTTGTGGCAATTCCAACTTTGACCACACTGTCTATTGCTATGTAGAGTGGCGCATTCCATCATTTTCAGCAGACTACTTTGCAAAATGATGATGCCCCACCTTCCTCCATCAAGAAATGGGGCCATATGAATCCCTTCCCTACTGTATGGAATTTTGGAAGCCACGCCAGCTGCAAAAAGTTGCTAAATTTCCGCTTGTTTACCTGTTTGCAGGGCTCGGCAGCTCAGGAGCCGATCCTCCAGTCTGCTTACTCCATGCTCGACAGCTCCACCTACCTGCTCAAGACCGCACGCTCACTGGTTATCAACCCTAAAGACCCGCCCACCTGGTCTGTGTTGGCTGGTCACTCCCGCACTGTCTCCGACTCCATCAAGAGTCTCATCACTGCCATACGGTCAGTGATTGTAAAACAACACAAACAGGAAACTTATGGTCCCTCTCTGCTAAACACTATGTTGGAGTACATCATTTACTGTAAATTGATTAAGGTGTATCATTTATTATTCCAATATGCGCTTTAAGACCGCTATTCTCAGAAGTGTGGAATATTAGTTGTACATTTAAGGATGTATTTCTCCATAAAGAGTTAGTATATTTAATTTCTACTTGGAAAGCTTTTATATCGACTTGAATAACGCTACAGTTATTCCTAATACATTTTAAGGCAGTGCTGCTATATACATAGTAATTGTATCATTAATCTTTTTGAACCTTATTATACTTCTTTATGCATTTTACATATTGTTATTAATTACTTTTTAGATATATACTGTATATTGAACTGATTTGTACTTTACCAATCAGATATGCACAGGAAGAGTGACTTTCAGGGGCAGACTGGAACAAAAATGTGGCCTTTTTTTGGTCCAGACTGGCCCACTGGAAAAATTAATAGGAATAAAAAAGTTACAAATAAAGCCAATAACTATGTGACTGTGGGCGTCCAACACATTAATAAAGCTCATACCACTAATAAAAAAAACAGTGTGAAATTTTCCTTTACATCATTCCTCTTAAAGGCCTACTGAAATGAGATTTTCTTATTTAAACAGCAATAGCAGGTCCAGTTTATGTGTCATACTTGATCATTTCGCGATATTGCCATATTTTTGCTGAAAGGATTTAGTAAAGAAAATCCACGATAAAGTTCGCAACTTTTGGTCGCTAATAGGAAAGCCCTGCCTTTACCGGAAGTATGTGCGCGTGACGTCACTGGTTACACAGATATTCCCATTGTTTTTAATGGGAGCCACCAGCAGTAAGAGCAATTCGGACCGAGAAAGCGAAAATTTCCCCATTAATTTGAGCGAGGATGAAAGATTTGTGAATTAGGATATTTATAGTGAAGGAATAGAAAGAAAAAAAAGCGACGGCTCCGGGCGACGGCAGTGTGAGCGTTTCAGATGTAATTAGACACATTTACTAGGATAATTCTGGAAAATCCCTTATCTGCTTATTGTTTTAATAGTGTTTTAGTGAGATTTTAAAGATTGTAAAAGAGTGTAAAGAGATACCTCGAGGTCGGATGGCTGCGGTGAACACAAAGTGTCTCAGAGAGAAGCCGAGGAGCCAAGCTCACAGCTGCCGCTGCTGCAGGACGACGAATAATCCAATGATTTCTCCGGTAAGATATATGTCACAATTTCCCCATCCAAAAACATGCTGGTTGACGTAGAGAAAACATGTTCGCTTGACCGCTCCGCTTCACAACAAACAAAGAAACATCGGCTGTGTTTCGGTGCTAAAGACAGCTGCAATCCACTGCTTTCCACCAACAGCATTGTCCTTTATTGTCTCCATTATTAAATTCACAAATTGCAAAAGATTCAGCAACACAGATGTCCAAAATACTGTGTAATTATGCGGTTAAAGCAGACGACTTTTAGCCGTGTGTGGTGCAGCGCTAATATTTCCTGACAGTCAGTGACGTCACGCGTACGCCTCATCATTCCACGACGTTTTCAACGAGAAACTCGCGGGAAATTTAAAATTGCAATTTAGTAAACTAAAAAGGCCGTATTGGCATGTGTTGCAATGTCAATATTTCATCATTGATATATAAACTATGAGACTGCGTGGTCTGTAGTAGTGGGTATCAGTAGGCCTTTAATAATGACAAAGCAGAAAAGGGCTAAGATTACATATGTTGTAAACTGTGCCCTATCATCTGTTATTTGACGTTTTACAAGCTATTTTGGGTTATAAAGCATGTGTCCATTTATCGACTTACAATAAAAACTCCCGCTACTCCCGATGGCTAGTCCACATCTGGTGACATTCTGCTTGCCAAATAGTGAGCCCTGTACTGTGGCTGTATTGCCAACTTTTTTTTATTGCATTTCGTGTAGCTTCAGTAATATGGTAGGTTGTGAGTTCAAACCCCGGTCGAGTCATACCAAAGACTATAAAAATGGGACCCATTACCTTCCTGCTTGGTAGTTAGCATCAAGGGTTGGAGTTGGGGGTTAAATCACCAAAAATGATTCCCGGGTGCTGGGAGAACAAAGGGATGGGTGAAATGCAGAGGACAAATTTTGCCACACCTACTGTAGTGTGTGTGTGACAACCATTGGTTCTTTAACTTTAACTTAACTGATCTCCATGATATGATCTCCTGCAAATTTAGCAGGATTCATACTTATTGGAACTAACTGGAACATTTCAGATAGTGAGCCATGTAGTCACATTACATCTGTTTCTTACATCATTAATAGCTCTATAAAACAACTCATAAACCATTAATATAATGTTAATTACATAACAGGAACTGGTACCAATATAATTATACAGTATAGTTTTTCTAATTATTGTTAAAAATACATGTCAAAATGTATTATTAATTGATACAAACTCTGTTTGGAGATTCTCCAGGTATCCCAAAGTTAGATTTATGGTTCTTTTTCTTCCTGCCTTCTCGTCCCTTGTTACTCTCCTACCTCTCCTTGTCCAACTCTTCACCGCCTCTTCATCATCCCCATCCATTTATATTGCTCTCTTTTTGCTATTATGTTCTCAGTGACAAGGCCCCAGGCCAGCGGGAGTGCGACTCGTCCATTGATAATGTCAACAAATGTATCCGAGACATTGAGCAGGCCTCTTTGGCTGCGGTCAGCCAGAACTTAGCCAGCAGGGACGACATCTCACTGGAGGTAAGCAGTTCAAACATTTGTCTGTTTTGCTGCATTGTCTTCATTCTAATAGGAATGTCATATACTCTCCAACTACCGCTTTGCAGTTGGATAACAGCACAGAATAACTGCTACTTTATTTTGATGTGCAATATGTTTGTCTTCCATAGCTATACTTGTGGAATTATTGGTGGACCAGCCAGGATGCTTGTTGTGTTCCAAATGTTGTCATGCAATGTTGGTTTCATGACATTATGCTTCTGTTCTTATTCAAGAAATACAATGGAAATTTTCAAGTCGAACAAAATCCAATGCTAATCAACCTCTGATTTGTTTAGAAATGATAGAAAACAGTCCGTTCCAGGGTCAAGCTGTCGCCATATAAGCAAAATTTTAAAGTGTATTGATAGGTAAATCACTGTGTATTAAAATGTACCAACAAAATGCTCAGTCTTATTAACTTACCGTACTTTCCAGGCTACAGAGCGCACCGGTATTTAAGCCTCACTAACCACATTTTTGAATAAATAAGTATTTTTAAATACAGTATATTAGCCGCGTTGCACCATAGGCCACCGGTACAAAAGATTTTGTGAATGTTTATTTATATACTTTAATTGTTTCCAAACAGTGCCTGTAACTTGGCAGTAAAAAGGCTGATAAAAAAAAACAGAAGTCATCGTCCTGGACCCACTAGCTGTGGTAGCGAGCTCCATACTTGCCAACCCTCCTGGATTTTCCGGGAGACTCCTGAAATTCAGCGCTTCTCCCGAAAACTTCCCGGGACAAATTTTCTCCAGAAAATCTCCCGAAATTCAGGTGGAGCTGGAGGCCACGCCCCCTCCAGCTCCAAGCGGACCTGAGTGAGGACAGCCTGTTTTCACATCCGCTTTCCTACAATATAAACAGCGTGTCTGCCCAATGAAGTTATAACTGTTGAATGATCGAGGGCGAGTTCTTGGTTTCTTATGTGGGTTTATTGTTAGGCAGTTTCATTAACGTCCTCCAAGCGCGGTAACAATACATAACAGCAGTCACGTTTTCGTCTACCGTAAAACAGTTCGTCTGCCGTAAACAGCAATGTTGTGACACTCTGCCATCTACTGTACATGTATATTTGACAATAACATCTACATCTATATATATATATGTGTGTGTATATATATATATATATATATATATATATATATATATATATACATATATATATATATATATATTATGTATGTATATATATATATATATAATATATGTATGTGTATATATATATATATATATACTTGAATTGGTGAATTCTAGCTGTAAATATACTCCCCCCCTCTTTACCATGCCCCACCCCCAACCACGCCCCCCGCCTTTCCCCCGACCACGCCCCCAACCCCCACCTCCCGAAATCGGAGGTCTCAAGGTTGGCAAGTATGACGAGCTCTCCAATCAGCTAAACAGACTCAATAACTCAACAATTTACGAAACTGAAACAATACAAACAAAATTTCATTGTAAGTTAATGATACGAACAAAGACACCTATAAACATGTAAGTATATTAGTTAATGCTAACAATCTAGCTTGATTACATTACAATACCACATAGAAATATGCATGAAAACACTCCTACAGAAATCACACATGGGATGGTTTAGTAAGTATGAATTGTTTTAGTTCTATTGCAAAACTTAACAAACGTTGCTTTGAGTGGTGGATGACGAATGCCTTCTATCAAACACTTTAAACAAACAGTAGACGAAACGGGACGTACTTCGGTTCAAGGCACGAAACAGGAAGTACATTTTCATCCCGCCGCATTTGCAGTGAGCCAAATTGTCCCCATAGCACAAACAATAATGCATCTTTGTCGGTGTTAAAATATTTGTTGAACACAAAACATTATGGCCGTTGGTAAAGAAAAATCCATAAATTAGACACACCGTTTTATAAGCCGCAGGGTTGAAAGCATGCGGGGAAAATTAACTGCTTATTGTCTGAAAAATCCAGTAAATGTTAGAGCATAATACCCATGTGATTAATTTTTGTGTGTATTTTTCCCAAGGCCTTATAAGAAAAAAAATGTAGACAAAATGTTTTACATTTTCACCTTTTTGTTTATTGACTATAAAAAACAGTCCAATCAAGGTCAATACATGATCAGCAGTTTAATATATTTAAAAACAATACATGCTACATGTGAGCTTTCAGAGTTTTCCCCACTTTGCCAACGTTACTGTGGCGGTGGTGGCGTGGGTAAGCAACAAACATTTTATAAAATTTTATCTTACACAAATAACACACACGCTGTGATGGTAAAATGAATGTAAAAAGTAAAAGACTGAATTCAAAACTAAACAGAAAAACAGAACGTTATTGTTTTTATATTGTTAGTTATTTAAATGTATTGTATTTGCTGCTATTATTATTTGAATTGTTGTGATTTATTTGTTACTTATTTATATCCAAGTGTTTCTTAAATTATATTTAAAGGGAAGTTTTGGTGGCATAATAAATACTTGTGTTTTCAAATTAATGAATAATCATGTAATTAATCGTGATCACATTGTCAATCATATATAATCGTGATTATTATTTTTGTCATAACCGTTCAGCCCTAATACACTGGGTAAGGAAAACAGACTGTTGACACCCCTGTGTTATCAAAAATAATTCTAGGGTTAGTTTCCAGGCATTTGAGTCCCTGTCAGTTGAATACTTTAAAGCCAAACCTGTTACAAAACCACTTCTGACACAGTTGACATGCATAGTGAAATATTCCATTGCACCTGGAGGCGTACGAGTTGTGTCAGTAAAGTTCCAGGACTGTTTACCAAACTCAAGGGGAAGATGTGGACGCTATTGTGACGACGGTTGGAGAGGATACTGGAAGAATCCATCCAAGGCGGGGGGGTGAGAAGGCTGGCCAAGGGCGCTACATAGTACAAACCCTGTTTCCATATGAGTTGGGAAATTGTGTTAGTTGTAAATATAAACGGAATACAATGATTTGCATATCATTTTCAACTCATATTCAGTTGAATATGCTACAAATTTGATGTTCAAACTGATACACTTTTTTTTTTTTTGCAAATAATCATAAACTTTAGAATTCGATGCCAGCAACACGTGACAAAGAAGTTGGGAAAGGTGGCAATAAATACTGATAAAGTTGAGCAATGCTCTTCAAACACTTATATGGAACATCCCACAGGTGTGCAGGCTAATTGGGAACAGGTGGGTGCCATGATTGGGTATAAAAGCAGCTTCCATGAAATGCTAAGTAATTCACAAACAAGGATGGAGTGAGTGTCACCACTTTGTAAGCAAATTGTCGAACAGTTTTAGAACAACATTTCTCAACAAGCTATTGCAAGGAATTTAGGGATTTTACCATCTACGGTCCGTAAAATCATCAAAAAGTTCAAAGAATCTGGAGAAATCACTGCACGTAAGCAATGATATTACGGACTTTGGATCCCTCAGGCGGTACTGCATCAAAAACCGACATCGGTGTGTAAAGGATATCAGCACGTGGGCTCAGGAACACTTCATAAAACCACTGTCAGTAACTACAGTTGGTCGCTACATCTGTAAGTGCGAGTTAAAACTCTTCTATGCAAAGCCAAACCCATTTATCAACAACATCCTGAAACGCTGCCGGCTTGGCTGGGCCCGAGCTCACCTAAATTGCACTGATGCAAAGTGAAAAGATGTTCCGTGGTCTGACGAGTCCACATTTCAAATTATACTTGGAAACAAAGGACGTGGTGTCCTCCAGAACAAAGAGGTAAATAACCATTCCGATTTTCATAGGCGTAAAGTTCAAAAGCCAGCATCTGTGATGGTAGGGGGGTGTATTAGATCCCAAGGCATGGGTAACTTACACATCTGTGAAGGCACCATTAATGCTGAAAGGTCCATACAGGTTTTGGAGCAACATATGTTGTCATCCAAGCAACATTTTAATGGACGCCCCTGCTTATTTCAGCAAGACAATGTCAAGCCATGTGTTACATCAACGTGGCTCCATAGTAAAAGAGTGCAGGTACTAGACTGGCCTGCTTGTAGTCCAGACCTGTCTCCCATTGAAAATGTGTGGCGCATTATGAAGCCTAAAATACCACAACGGAGACCCCCAGACTGTTGAACAACTTAAGCTGTACATCAAGCACGAATGGGAAAGAATTCCATCTGAAAAGTTTAAAAAATGTGTCTCCTCAGTTCCCAAACGTTTACTGAGTGTTGTTAAAATAAAAGGTGATGTAACACAGTGGTGAACATGCCCTTTCCCAACTACTTTGGCACGTGTTGCAGCCATGAAATTCTAAGTTAATTATTGTTTGCAAAAGAAGTTTGAGTTTGAACATCAAATATCTTGTCTTTGTAGTGCATTCAACTGAATATGGGTTGAAAAGGATTTGCAAATCATTGTATTCCGTTTATATTTACATCTAACACAATTTCCCAACTAATATGGAAAAGGGGTTTGTACATGTACTCCAAGGGGATTACTTCAAAGGAGAAAGCTTGTAGTATGGATTTGAAATAAATCTTAAGTTACACAAGTGCTGAAAACATTCCCACACACCTCGTATATCTCATTTGTTTCCTCAGAGCAGCACTCTTTCGTATGTTCTCTTTCCTAAAAAGCCACACAGGAGCAAATGTATTGTCATTTCCTTTTTTTCAGGCCCTGCAAGAACAGCTGACATCCTCCGTGCAGGAAATTGGCTACTTAGTCGACCCTGTTTCCACCGCTGCCAGGGGCGAAGCTTCACAACTAGGACACAAGGTATTTCAGGGCTTTTCACTTTACTTTATATTTAAGTAGCAGTCATGAATTTTTACTGGCGACTTTGCTGACATGTAAATGGTAAATGGGTAGTACTTGTATAGCGCTTTTTTACCCCTTTTTACGGAGCCCAAAGCGCTTTGACAGTATTTCCACACACTTGATTGATGAAATATTTGTCTACATACTTAGGCCTATGCATATCATAGCATGGGCGCTCAAGTGATTCAACGTCCATTTGTCGCAGCAAGAACCCTACTGATTTTGACTATTACCCAGTTGTGGGTCAAAGGACATGCCAACCACTGTTCATCCTCGCTTATGCGGCGGTCTGCCCCCCCCCACAGGTGACCCAGCTGGCCCGCTACTTTGAGCCGCTAATCAGGGCCGCGGTGGGCGTGGCGTCCAAGCTGAAGGACCACCAGCAGCAGATGACCTTCCTGGATCAGACTAAGACCTTGGCCGAGTCCGCCCTGCAGATGCTGTATGCTGCCAAGGAGGGAGGAGGAAACCCAAAGGTGTGATGTCTCGCTCTTCCCCTGCCTGGCATGTTTTTTCTTATCATTTCAAAGACACATTTCATTTGAACCGACATTATTATTGCAACATGATTGTTTTGTCGCACAACATAGGATATTGTGCACTATTGCGTTGAGTTTGAGTTCATTTGGAACATGCCTGCATACAACATGCTACATCACAATTTCCAGTTTCTCTATTCAACGTATTCGAAAAGGAGAAGGAAGAAGCAGAGCTTATTTATTCTTACCTCTTTTCCTTTACCTAGCAGTTGCTAACACTTTTGTTCACTTCCTGTTCTCAAAGTATTCACAATATACCATGAGTAATAACATTAAAACCAAAAATAATAATAATAATTAGTGGAGTAAGTTATATTTCATATGAATAAATAAGATTATCTCGAAAATTAATAGATGGACGGAATAAATTCAGAATGTTTATCATGATTCTTCTTTTTTGCACTTTGTAAACACTTTAATTTTAAAGAGCTTTTTGAATTTGATCATATTAGTACATTGTTTGATTTCTTTGCTTAATTCATTCCATATTTTAATTCCACATACTGATAAACTGAAGGTCTTAAGTCAGGTCTAGGCAGTTATTTTGACTTGCGGGACAAATTTAGAGAATAAAATGTGTCTGGGGGCCGGTATATCTATTTTCAGGAACACTAATACAAAACCTCACAATAATGTCTGAATGCTTAAAACGTTATGACAGACCGCCTTTAAAAAGGAAATTGAATTTTACATTTTTTTTACTGAATGAGACACCCAGAATGTACAAGAAAATAAAGAAAGTGGGATTTACAATATTAATAACTATGAACGGTAAAATACTGAATATTGACAACATATGAACGTCACACGCCCTCTCAATCGACATATTTTACAATCAAGCGAAACATAAACAAAATGCAACAAACTCAGAGAAATATAACCACGAAGGGTGACCCCCCCCCCCCCCCCCCCCACCACCTACAATCTGATACATCTGATATCAATCAATCAATCAATCAATCAATTAATGTTTATTTATATATCCCTTAATCAAAAATGTCTCAAAGGACTGTACAAACTACTACGACCACGACATCCTCGGAAGAACACCCAGTGGGCAAGGAAAACTCACACCCAGTGGGCAAGGACAACTCACACCCAGTGGGATATATCATTAAGCTTTTGAACTTTATTGTAAAAATCTCCTTCCGCGTCTGTCTCTGACACCCGCATTTCAGGCTGTCCTCTCTAGAAACACTCTGTGGAAACGCTCCCCACCCAGAGTGCTTGTTGCCTCGTCTGAGCTGCTGTGACTTGGATTACCATAGTAACTAGTATATCATGCAAAAGCACAGATTCCAACCATTGAAATACTTTGTATAGTTCAAGACTTACGGTAATTTGAAAACATCACTGTACATCATAATGGCAGCTACAGTTTCGATCTTAAAGATCTAAAAACTTATTTGGGAATGTACGGCGGGCCAGATTGAAAAGCACAACGTGCCGTGTAAGGCCTCCGGGCCTTAATTTGCCCAGGTCTGACTTAAGTGTTGTCCGAGCATACAAGTGTTTCAAATTATTATTTTTTTCCAAGATTATATTCCTCCTCTTTTGTTGAGAATAATTGTTGTATATTCTTAGGTAGCAGGTTACTATATTGTGGAATTTCAGTATTTTCGATTCAATAAATAAAGGGTTTGAATGTTCTCTATATCCAACATTATGTATTTTTCTAACTGATCTTTTTTGTAACATGGTTAATGAATAAAGCGCACATTTATTGTTCTTTCCCCATATTTTTGCACAATAACTCAGATATGGTAACACTATTGAGCAGTAGAGAATATGAAGTGATATTTGGTCTAGAACATATTTAGACTTATAATTATTGACATGTTTCTTGGCACCTTGTGTTGTATATGTTCTACGTGAAATTTCCAGTTCATCAATCATTATACCTAGAAGTTTGGTTTCATTTACTCTTTCAATTTCTATTCCGTCTATCTGTATTTGTGTTTGACATTGTCTTCTAATGTTACCAAATAGCATTATTTTAGTTTTACTGAGATTCAAAGATAGTCTGTTTTTGTCGA
This sequence comes from Nerophis ophidion, assembly GCF_033978795.1. Taxonomy (NCBI): domain Eukaryota; kingdom Metazoa; phylum Chordata; class Actinopteri; order Syngnathiformes; family Syngnathidae; genus Nerophis; species Nerophis ophidion. Next base: position 18,894,438 of record NC_084612.1, on the reverse strand, counting down.
ACCATCTTTTTTATATGTGAATGTCTTCTGTTATTATCTTCTGTGTGTTCTCTCCTGAACAAAACACTGTTGTATCTTCCGCAAATAATACCAACTTTAAATCTTTTGTAACTTTACAAATGTAATTTTTATTAAGATTAAACCAGTTTAGTCGTAGGATTGATCCCTTGGGTACACAAGAGGACATATTTAAAGTTGTAGATGTATGTTCGCCTAGCTTCACATATTGTTTCACGCATAGTATATGACTTTATTGTTTTTCCCTCAAAGTCTGAGAAAGACTAGTTCACTTCTACTCTGAGTCCAGAGATTTACGCATGTAAACCAGCAAGGGCCTCATGTAACAAGTTGATTTTCTACTAAAAATAGGATGTACAATACGTAAAGTACAAATTCAGATTATTTAAAGCCAAGCGCGTTTCTTTTTTGCATCGCAATCAACTTCAAATTAGTCCCAGATGTCGGTGCGGCGGTAATTGTTCACGTCTTTGCTGAGCACATCAATCAGTCCGAGGAATAAAAGTTGGCACTTTTTCTACCGTCACGCAGCATCACCTCTGTGTGTCGCTTAAGTATCTACAGCTTGTAGACATCTGCTTACGGCAGCTAGGTAGTTGTCGTCAGGCAAGGCACATTTTAACGTCAACATCAGTCTTGAAACATCTCAACTTTGCCGTGAAAAATTACGTAGGGCCGATTTTTATGCATAAGCAAGCTTGCTACATGTTGCCCCAGATGATGACCAACCAGAGAGACACTAAAAAAAAACGTGTCTTGAATGTTAGCAGATTAAAACAAGACAAAAGGTCTTAATTATGATATAATAATAATGATGAATTAAGCAATTAGTCATCAAACAACTGTCCAGCAGCTGTACAGTAAACATTTCATTGTAAATTTACAGCAAACAACTTGCTGTAAACATTTACAGTAATTTACTGTGAAATATCTTTAAGGCAATTTACTGTAACTGCTAAGCTGTAATGCTGCAGTTATTTACATAATGATAGGGCTAAATAATGTAACGTCATAGTTATCATTTTATAGTTAATACTCTTCTCGGTTTAACCACATACCGCAAGGCAAATGAGTATGAATTTACAGTAGTTTGTTGTGATATTAAAGAGGACCATTATTTCAGTATATTACTGTTCAGATACGCGCCACACTGTGAACCCACACTAAACAAGATTGACAAACACATTTTGGGAGAACATCCGCACCGTAACACAACATAAACACAACAGAACAAATACCCAGAATCCAATGCAGCCCTAACTCTTCCGGGCTACAATAGGGGGCAGGGTTGAGGGGGCAGGGGTTGTATATTTTAGCCCGGACGAGTCAGGGCTGCATGGGATTCTGGGTATTTGTTCTGTTGTGTTTATGTTTTGGTATGGTGCGGATGTTCTCCCAAAATGTGATTGTCATTCTTGTTTGGTGTGGGTTCACAGTGTGGCACATATTTGTAACAGTGATAAAGTTGTTTATACGGCCACCCTCAGTGTGACCTGTGTGGCTGTTGATCAACTATGTCTTGCAGTCGCTTACTGCGGCTACAAAGGCCAAATACAACATGTAATTGGGCTGGCACGCTGTTTGTACAAATAGGCAGAGGACGCCAAAGGCAGTGTCTCCACGGTGCCACCTTAATACTGCTGTTTGGGTGAAATTTCGGGAGATCGATTACCTCTGGAGGGGCACTGAAAATTGGGAGTCTCCCGGAAAAATTCAGGGTATACAAATATGATGCTTTAAAACGCCATTCATATAAAACTCGCTGGCTGCACCAACATTAAATTTTCACATCAAGGTGTGGGCCGCAAAATAACGTCTCGCGGGCCGCGTGTTTGAGACCCCTGATGTACAGTATTGACTAAAAAGTAATACTGGGGTTTATTTATTTTTCTGTTTACCCAAATACAGTACCTCAAAGCAGTGATAGTAACGCAATATGAAATGAAACGGAAACAAAATTAGCATATTGTGCCAAAGTTAATTCATGTCAGCAATTCAACTTTAACTGTGAACTTAATATGTGATATAAAGTCATTACATGCAAAGTGAGATACGGTAAGCTTTTATTTGTTGTCATTTTGATGATTATGACTTAACGTTTTTGAAAACTCCACAATTTCTGAAATGTTTAAGTCAAGGTTGTCACAAGCTGCACGATATTGACATTTTTTTTTAGTTTCACCTCTATTTGCAAATCTATTTCCTTGAAGAAATGGTTGTTTTAAATGATGATGACAAGTACAGATACTGTATATATAGTCTTATGTTAACATGGAATTTTCCGTTATTGTTAGATGTCATGGGGGGATAGATGGATTATTTTTTAATGCCATTGAAACTTCCAGTTTTCTGGAATGCATCAGCAGTGCAGCTCTATATTCCAGCTGCTTCTTTTGCCTCACGGCGGTCATTCTAAAGTGCAGGTCAAGGGCCATTTGTGGTCCACTGCTGTTTTTTGTAGACTCTCTGCACCTAAAAAAATACAATAAACACAACAGCTAAAAAATATGACGGAAAAAAAATAATAAAAAACTCTTACGAGATAAGGGTCTTAATTAGAGTTTTCCCTTTCTGGCAGTATCGGATTACAAATCATGTTTTTGACATAGATGCCTATATCGAATCAAGAATCGATTTTCTTACCCCCAAGAATTGAATCGTGTGGTTCCCAAAGATTCATAGCCCTATTTTTCATACCTGCTATTGTTCCCTGTTTGAGTCATTTCACTTATCCAAGTTTTTTCTAACATTCCACACCACAAAATAATAAAAGTACGTATGCTTTGTGCTGTTATTGTATCAGATCAATATGGGTATGAGAAAATGATCCAGAATCCAATATTGGTATTGTTTCGGAAATTAAAAAGTTGTATCGGGACACCACTAATTGTATCATTGTGGGGGGGAAGGGGAGATACTGAAAGGTGAAATATTAAAGGGAAACATTTTTCTTAGAAAACCTGACAAGAAAATGAAAAATATGAAATAAAATGAAAATTAGGTTGGGAGAGTGTATATTACAGGAATACATTATAGATATTATTGAAATAAAATCATGATATTGTGAACATTTTTAAAAAGTGTACTGTACGGAGAAAAGGTAAATTCAAATAATATGCTTTGGGCTGTTGCTGTTCTTTAAATTCTGTATACATGACTTCATAGCATATCATATAACATGTTTGGTTTACATTATGTACAATGATCATTTCAGTATGTAGCCCTCAGGAAAAGAGTCAGCCCTACAGTAACTCACAGTTGCCTCTTGAGGAACAAAATGTAATTGTTAGCTACAAAGGCTTCATCATGGCCCTTGTACTCTGCTAGGCGTCCCACACGCACGACGCCATCTCCGAGGCATCCCAGCTCATGAAGGAGGCGGTGGATGACATCATGGTGACGCTGAACGAGGCCGCCAGTGAAGTAGGCATGGTGGGAGGGATGGTGGACGCTATTGCCGAGGCCATGGCCAAGGTGAGTCCGTGTTTACCTTTTACGCACCAGTTTTAGTCACTATTTTACCAGTTTGGCACCGAACAGCTGCAGCTTTTACTTTTTAAATCATGCAGAGTTTTTATAATGTGATCTGTGTGATGTGATAAGCAGTCTAAATTAGCAGACGAGCTGTCGTGTGTGCAGTGCAATCACATGTTTTTTTATAGGCGATGCTATTTTAAAGCTGTGATCACATCTTCACCAGACCTTTAGCAGCCTTCAGCTGTGCAAGTGCAGCTAAAGGCACAAATAACGCGCGATTCAATGGGAATTCAAAAACTTTGCATCCACACTGATGACAAAATGCTCATTTTGGATTTATACCATTAGAGCAGCATACAGTGGGGCAAAAAAGTATTCAGTCAGCCACCGATTGTGCAAGTTCTCCCACTTCAAATGATGACAGAGGTCTGTAATTTTCATCATAGGTACACTTCAACTGTGAGAGACAGAATGTGAAAAAAAAAATCCAGGAATTCACATTTTAGGAATTTAAAGAGTTTATTTCCAAATTATGGTGGAAAATAAGTATTTGGTCAACCATTCAAAGCTCTCACTGATGAAAGGAGGTTTTGTCTCAAAATCTCACGATACATGGCCCCATTCATTCTTTCCTTAACACGGATCAATTGACCTGTCCCCTTAGCAGAAAAACAGCCCCAAAGCATGATGTTTCCACCCCCATGCTTCACAGTGGGTATGGTGTTCTTGGGATGCAACTCAGTATTCTTCTTCCTCCAAACACGACGAGTTGAGTTTATACCAAAATGGATACATGGATGATACAGCAGAGGATTGGGAGAATGTCATGTGGTCAGATGAAACCAAAATAGAACTTTTTGGTATAAACTCAACTCGTCGTGTTTGGAGGAAAAAGAATACTGAGTTGCATCCCAAGAACACCACACCTACTGTGAAGCATGGGGGTGGAAACATCATGCTTTGGGGCTGTTCTTCTGTTAGGGGGACAGGACGATTGATCCGTGTTAAGGAAAGAATGAATGGGGCCATGTATCGTGAGATTTTGAGCCAAAACCTCCTTCCATCAGTGAGAGCTTTGAATGGTTGACCAAATACTTATTTTCCACCAGAATTTACAAATAGATTCTTTAAAATTCCTACAATGTGAATTCCTGGATTTTTTTTTCACATTCTGTCTCTCACAGTTGAAGTGTTCCTATGATGAAAATTACAGACCTCAGTCCTCATTTTAAGTGGGAGAACTTGCACAATCGGCTGACTAAATCCTTTATTGCCCCACTGTATATTAGAACAGTGATCCTCAAACTCACTCCATGTAGTGGTACACCAAGGAATCACCTAATTAAATATACTAACAGTGTTACTGTTCAAACTGTTTGTAATGTTACAGTGGGCAAAATATTAGATATAATGTAGCTGTTTTAATAGAACCCCTGCCTTGTATTTAATGAATATTTAGGCCTACTACGCTACTGTATTTTAATGTTGGTCATTATTGTGGTGCTTTGAGAGCAAAGTGTTTTCTGAGGTAGTGGTTCTGAGGTGAGTTTGAGAACCACGGCATTAGACGGATAGTGTTTTGATACCTGCCTTGTAATAGATCTCATTAATCTGTGTTTTATGAAGTAATTTTGTGGGTCATTTATCATACTAATATAGTTGATTTTTGTTTGGGGAGTAACCTGATATGTGAAGATTATTTACACATTTAATAATGTATTTTGTATTATGCTGCCATGTAACAACATATTGTGTAATGATGTGTTACTACATACATGTAGTAACGTCACATTTTTTAAGAAGATGTTACACATGGCAAAAGGTTATTATTAAATGGAGGTGCTGCACCTTTTTTTTTTCGTATAAAATGTAACAATTTGCTGCATCATGTAGAAAAACATCGCCTTCATCAACAATGTATAAGAATCTAGTCCGATGTTTTATTGGTCAAACATAAATCTAATGTAATTTTATAGATTGTTTTGGAAAATGTTGTTTCAGGCTAGATTACAAAAGTTACACTAAATCATTACATAATACACTATTACAACATAATGTTGTTTTTATTTTGTATTTGTAATTCTCCATGAATTAATGTTATTATTACTTTTTATTATAATTATTATTGTTAAATTATAATTATGACAAAGTGAAGGCATTATTTAGAAAATATTAGCGCATTTATCATGTTTAAATGCAGAATAATTTGACTTTTTTTTTATTTAGCACTAACTATAGTATTATGACCTAATTTTGGGAGGCATAGTATGGATTTTTTTTTTTTAGAGGCAAAGCAATATAAATTATCATCTGTCCTCGTGTAGCTGGATGAGGGAACGCCACCTGAACCGGAGGGCTCCTTTGTGGACTACCAGACCAGTATGGTGAAACACTCCAAAGCTATTGCAGTCACCGCCCAGGAAATGGTACAAATCGTCCTCATAGCATCATTGGAAGACTTTTCCCTAGTTAATGATATTGCGTTGTTTTTGTGACTCAGATGACCAAATCGGTGACGTGTCCGGACGAGCTGGGGAGTCTGGCCTCTCAGGTGACCGCAGACTTCAGCCAGCTGGCGGTGCAGGGGCGCATGGCCGCCCACACGGCCGAGCCAGAAGAGGTACGAGTCCTGAAGTACAACAAGTATGGCATGAATTTAAGTGTGTGTGGGTTTTTTCCAGATTGGTTTGCAGATTAAGACCAGAGTGCAGGAGCTGGGCCACGGATGCATCTTCTTGGTCCAGAAGGCCGGAGCGCTGCAGATTACTCCTTCTGACAGCTTTACCAAACGAGAACTTATCGACTGCGCCCGTGCCGTCACAGAGAAGGTACCAATCATACGTGGTTTAAGAAGCAAAACAAAAGTGTACATTACCTTTACTGTTAATATGTTCTATTTTCAGAAATTAATACTTGATTCAGTCTATCAACATTACAATAAGATCACATTGGACTGCTGCTTTTTAGTTTGTCATTTTTGATATTTTCTGTAACTCAAAGTAGATTTCGTAGGAAATCCTTAAAAAAAAAAAGCAATGACTTTTAAAATTGACTATTTTTGAGCAACATTGACTGTCACTGTATAGGCATCACAACTATGAACGAACACATGTGGAGTTATGTACTTAACAAAATAGGGGAAATAACTTAAAACATGTTTTGTATCCTAGTTTCTTCAACATAGCCACCCTTTGCTCTGAATACTGCTTTGCACACTCTTGGCATTCTCTCGATGAGCTTTAAGAGGTAGTCACCTGAAATGGTTTTCACTTCACAGGTATGCTTGAAGTTCATCGAGATAATGCCAGGAGTTTGCAAAGCAGTAATCAGAGCAAAGAGTGGCTATTTTGAAGAAACTAGTATATAAAACATGTTTTCAGTTATTTCATCTTTGTTAAGTACATACAGTGGGGCAAAAAAGTATTTAGTCAGCCACCGATTGTACAAGTTCTCCCACTTCAAATGATGACAGATGTCTGTAATTTTTATCATAGGTACACTCCAACTGTGAGAGACAGAATGTGAAAAAAAAAATCCAGGAATTCACATTGTAGGAATTTTAAAGAATTTATTTGTAAATTCTGGTGGAAAATAAGTATTTGGTCAACCATTCAAAGCTCTCACTGATGGAAGGAGGTACTGGCTCAAAATCTCACGATACATGGCCCCATTCAATCTTTCCTTAACACGGATGAATCGTCCTGTCCCCTTAACAGAAAAACAGCCCCAAAGCATGATGTTTCCACCCCCATGCTTCACAGTAGGTATGGTGTTCTTGGGATGCAACTCAGTATTCTTCTTCCTCCAAACACGCCGAGTTGAGTTTATACCAAAATGGATACATGGATGATACAGCAGAGGATTGGGAGAATGTCATGTGGTCAGATGAAACCAAAATAGAACTTTTTGGTATAAACTCAACTCGTCGTGTTTGGAGAAAAAAAAATACTGAGTTGCATCCCAAGAACACCACACCTACTGTGAAGCATGGGGGTGGAAACATCATGCTTTGGGGATGTTTGTCTGCTAAGGGGACAGGACGATTGATCCGTGTTAAGGAAAGAATGAATGGGGCCATGTATCATGAGATTTTGAGCCAAAACCTCCTCCCATCAGTGAGAGCTTTGAATGGTTGACCAAATACTTATTTTCCACCATAATTTACAAATACATTCTTAAGAATTCCTACAATGTGAATTCCTGGATTTTTTTTTCACATTCTGTCTCCCACAGTTGAAGTGTACCTATGATGAAAATTACAGACCTCTGTCATCATTTTAAGTGGGAGAACTTGCACAATCGGTGGCTGACTAAATACTTTTTTCCCCACTGTAACTCCACGTGTTCATTCATAGTTTTGAAGCCTTCAGTGACAATCTACAATGTAAATAGTCATGAAAATAAAGAAAACGCATTGAATGAGGAGAAGGTGTGTCCAAACTTTTGGCCTGTACTGTACAAACACATATACATGTACAGCATATGAGGTAGATCACCTTGACTTGGTCATTTGATAAATAGCTCGCCTGCTGATAAGGTGTGGGTACCCCTGGTCTAAGGCAACACATTGATATTGGCCATAGAAAAGTTAAATAGACATATTGACGGCCAAGAAAGGAGGCATTTTGGAGTTTTGTGTTTGTTTGTTTTTTAGCAAAAAAATGGTATTGTGGTCGCTGCATGATTATTTTCCAATACATAATCCCACAAACAAAGGAAGAAGAAAGTACTGTGAAAACCCTATTTTCGTTGTGTGACACTAGTTTGAAAATGTGCTTCCTGTCTGTCGCCCTGAGCCGCTTGATTACAGGCTGTCATTGCGTGTCCTCAGGTGTCTCTGGTGCTGTCGGCGCTGCAGGCTGGCAACAAGGGCACACAGGCCTGCATCACGGCAGCCAGCGCCGTGTCGGGCATCATCGCAGATTTGGACACCACCATCATGTTCGCCTCCGCCGGCACTCTTAACGCGGAGGACGACGAGTCCTTCGCTGACCACAGGTGGGGGCAGGAAATGTTTGGATGTGTTTTATTGACTGTGGTTACGTTTCACCAGAAGGTGACGGGATGACTTAGCACAGGCAAACAAGGAAGAGGCAGCGTCTTCACCGTTAGGAACTACAAATTACCCTCGGAGCAAGCAAGATGAAATGTCTCTTCTTTCAATATTTCTCTCTGAAACTATTTTTTGGGGTGACAATAAGAAGACAAAACTCTATTGTCACCCCGAGCAAAAATATAATCCAATATCGGAATGTGAAATTGTTTAATGAAATATTTCCCTGCGTTCATCCAGAAGCATGGAAGTGAGAAGGCAGAGAAGGCTCACTGTTAAAAACTGTGGAAATCGATTAGTTCAATGGTGACACAAAATAAGATTTGACTTTAATGTAACAAAGCATTTCAAAATGCATAATAAGTTTTGTATTATTAATACTATTAAATAATTTATAACATTTTTATATATTTTTTATCAACTGTTTATCACAGCTAATGAATGATGTTGTAAATAAATCTGATATTAAAGGTTTAATTCTAAACATACATTTAGCAATAGAAATACTATTATAACTAGCAGCGGTAATAAAAGTCATAGTACTGCATGACTGTATACCCATTTTAATATACTGTAGTTTTTTTTTGTTTTTTTTGCAGCAGTTGTTATTTTTCATAAATATAAAACATATGTATTTTTTTGTAATTAAATATAATTATATTAATCATATAATTCTAAATATATAGAAATATAGCGTTTTTAATTGCAGCAGTTGTTATTTTTCATAAATATAAAACATATTTAAATGTGTTATAATTAAATATAATAATAATATTACACATATAACAATACAGATACAATTAATATTACTACTATTAGTAGTAATAGTAGTCATAACACTCCATGACTATATACCCGATTTGGCGCTATTTTAATATTTATTTTGTTGGTCTTTTTTATTGCAGATTTTGTAGGGATTATCATAACAATAAAATGTATTCAAATGGTATAATAAAACATCTAATAATATTAAAGGTATAATTGTAAATATTTAAGTAAGTATTATTGTTGTTGTTATTACTAGTACTAGTAGTAATAATAGTCATAATACTCAATGACTGTATATCTGATATTCCGCTAATTTAATATTACTTATAGTGTTGTTTTTGTTATTGCAGCTTTTGTAATTATTACTATAACCATACAATATATTGAAATGTTAGAATGAGATGTAATAATAATGAAGGCATAATTCTAAATATTTAACAATAAATACTATTGTTATTATTACTAGTAGTAGTAGTAGTAGTAGTAGTACTAATGGTAGTCATAATACTCCATGACTTTATACCTGTTGTTGCGGCAATTTAAAATAATTGATAGCGGGGATGTCAAACTAATTTTAGGTCAGGAGCCACATGGAGGAAATGTTATTCCCATGTAGGCCGGACTGGCATAATAACTAAAAATACATCTATGACAACTTCCGACTGTTTTGTTTGTTTTACTTTGACCTAAAATGGAAAAAGCACATTTGGAAAATGTACAAATCTAAAATAATCCTCTAGACAAAATACTTCAAGTTAGTTGAAAATTCTGAGGAAAAAATTGGTGGAGTTTCAAAAACACCATGAAGAACACAATGAACTTAGACTTAATCTCAGTGTATCTACAAAGTGATTAAACTTTGAAAAATAAAACAAAATAAAGCATGAGTAAAAACTATTCTATGTATCATCTACCTCATTTGTCATTTCCACTGTTCACTTTCTTCAAATTTGCACAGAAGACAATCATTTTCACAGAACTATATCAATGTGCAGTGTCTCATGCAGCATTTTAAGTGGGTTTACTCTCCATCCATCCATTTTCTACCGCTTGTTCCTTTCGTGTTTGTTTTACGTTGGGTCGAGGTAGAGGAGTCACAGCCCCGCTTTACCGTGTACTTTTTGCTTGGTATACTTGCTCTCCCCGGTATAAACAATTGGCTTGCCTTTCAGAATTGCTATTGCGACATCCAGTGGCCACATTTAGAACAGCAGTTTCTCTCAATTTTACACTTCGCAAAGTCTTGTCGTGAGCCGCATGTTCGACCCCTGATTTATGTAGCGTAGATTTTTATTTTATTGCAGCTGTTGCTATTATTATTATTATTACCATTGTTATTATTATTATTATTATTATTATTTTGGTTGCTATATGGAAATGTTATTAAATGTAATTATATCAAATTTATAATTCTAAATATTAAAAAATAACATTATTATTATTACTAGTAGTAGTAATAGTAGTCATAATACTCCTTATTGTATAACTTCTGTTGCACCATTTTGATATTATTTACATTGTTATACTATTTTTTTTTATTGCATTTGTTGTAAAAATACTGAACTAGTTTTATATTTGAAATACTAAAATTATTATTAGCAGTTTTAATATTTGTCATAATACTTCATGGCTGTATACAGTACACGCCAAAAGTTTGGACACACCTCATTCAATGTGTTTTCTTTATATTCATGACTATTTACATTGTAGATTTTCGCTGAAGGCATCACAACTATGAATGAACACATGTGGAGTTATGTACTTTTTAAAAAAAAAAGGTGAAATAACTGAAAACAAGTTATATTCTAGTTTCTTCAAAATAGCCACCCTTTGCTCTGATTACTGTTTTGCATACGCTTGGCATTCTCTCGATGAGTTTGAAGAGGTAGTCACCTGGAAGGGTTTTCACTTCACAGGTGTCATAGTTTTTATGCCTTCAGTTACAATCTACAATGTAAATAGTCATGAAAATAAATAAAAGGCATTGAAATGAGAAGGTATGTCCAAACTTTTGGCCTGTACTGTATGTACCCCATGTTATGCCTTTTTTATTTTATTTATACTGTAGCTTTTTATGTGTGTTTTTTTTCATCTGTTGTAATTCTCATTATTATAAAAAATAATTGAGAGCTTACAATAATGAAAATAATACTACTAAAGAAATGTATATCAGTATTAATATTATTGTTTTATCCATCCATCATCTTCCGCTTATCCGAGGTCGGGTCGCGGGGGCAGCAGCCTAAGCAGGGAAGCCCAGACTTCCCTATCTCCAGCCACTTCGTCTAGCTCTTCCCGGGGGATCCCGAGGCGTTCCCAGGCCAGCCGGGAGACATAGTCTTCCCAACGTGTCCTGGGTCTTCCCCGTGGCCTCCTACCAGCTGGACGTGCCCTAAACACATCCCTAGGGAGGCGTTCGGGTGGCATCCTGACCAGATGCCCGAACCACTTCATCTGGCTCCTCTCGATGTGGAGGAGCAGCGGCTTTACGTTGAGCTCCTCCCGGATGGCAGAGCTTCTCACCCTATCTCTAAGGGAGAGCCCCGCCACCCGGCGGAGGAAACTCATTTCGGCCGCTTGTACCCGTGATCTTATCCTTTCGGTCATGACCCAAAGCTCATGACCATAGGTGAGGATGGGAACGTAGATCGACCGGTAAATTGAGAGCTTTGCCTTCCGGCTCAGCTCCTTCTTCACCACAACGGATCGATACAACGTCCGCATTACTGAAGACGCCGCACCGATCCGCCTGTCGATCTCACGATCCACTCTTCCCCCACTCGTGAACAAGACTCCTAGGTATTTGAACTCCTCCACTTGGGGCAGGGTCTCCTCCCCAACCCGGAGATGGCACTCCACCCTTTTCCGGGCGAGAACCATGGACTCGGACTTGGAGGTGCTGATTCTCATTCCGGTCGCTTCACACTTGGCTGCGAACCGATCCAGTGAGAGCTGAAGATCCCGGCCAGATGAAGCCATCAGGACTACATCATCTGCAAAAAGCAGAGACTTAATCCCGTGGCCACCAAACCGGAACCCCTCAACGCCTTGGCTGCGCCTAGAAATTCTGTCCATAAAAGTTATGAACAGAATCGGTGACAAAGGACAGCCTTGGCGGAGTCCAACCCTCACTGGAAACGTGTCCGACTTACTGCCAGCAATGCGGACCAAGCTCTGACACTGATCATACAGGGAGCGGACTACCACAATAAGACAGTCCGATACCCCATACTCTCTGAGCACTCCCCACAGGACTTCCCGAGGGACACGGTCGAATGCCTTCTCCAAGTCCACAAAGCACATGTAGACTGGTTGGGCAAACTCCCATACACCCTCAAGAACCCTGCCGAGAGTATAGAGCTGGTCCACAGTTCCACGACCAGGACGAAAACCACACTGTTCCTCCTGAATCCGAGGTTCGACTATCCGGCGAAGCCTCCTCTCCAGTGCACCTGAATAAACCTTACCGGGAAGGCTGAGGAGTGTGATCCCACGATAGTTGGAACACACCCTCCGGTCCCCCTTCTTAAAGAGAAGGACCACCACCCCGGTCTGCCAATCCAGAGGTACCGCCCCCGATGTCCACGCGATGCTGCAGAGTCTTGTCAACCAAGACAGCCCCACAGCATCCAGAGCCTTAAGGAACTCCGGGCGGATCTCATCCACCCCCGGGGCCTTGCCGCCAAGGAGCTTTTTAACTACCTCAGCGACCTCAGCCCCAGAAATAGGAGAGTCCACTACAGATTCCCCAGGCACCGCTTCCTCAAAGAAAGACGTGTTGGTGGGATTGAGGAGGTCTTCGAAGTATTCCCTCCACCGATCCACAACATCCGCAGTCGAAGTCAGCAGAACACCATCCGCACCATACACGGTGTTGATAGTGCACTGCTTCCCCTTCCTGAGGCGCCGTATGGTGGTCCAGAATCGCTTCGAAGCCGTCCGGAAGTCGTTTTCCATGGCTTCCCCGAACTCTTCCCATGTCCGAGTTTTTGCCTCCGCGACCGCTAAAGCTGCACACCGCTTGGCCCGTCGGTACCCGTCCACTGCCTCCGGAGTCCTATGAGCCAAAAGAACCCGATAGGACTCCTTCTTCAGCTTGACGGCATCCCTCACTGCTGGTGTCCACCAACGGGTTCTGGGATTACCGCCACGACAGGCACCAACAACCTTGCGGCCACAGCTCCAATCAGCCGCCTCGACAATAGAGGTTCGGAACATGGTCCACTCGGACTCAATGTCCCGCACCTCCTTGGTGACATGTTCAAAGTTCTTCCGGAGGTGTGAATTGAAACTCTCTCTGACAGGAGACTGCCAGACGTTCCCAGCAGACCCTCACAATTTTTTAGTATTAATATTATTGTTTTATTGTTTTCATTATAGTAGTAGTCATAGTCATAATACAGTATGTTTGTTTCCATCTTTTGCATTCTGTTCCTTGACCATGACACTTTTGTTTTAGAGAGAACATTTTAAAGACGGCCAAAGCTTTGGTGGAGGACACGAAGATGTTGGTGTCTGGTGCCGCTTCCGGTCAGGACAGGTTGGCTCAGGCGGCCCAGTCTTCTGCCAAAACCATCACCCATCTCACTGATGTGGTCAAACTGGGAGCCGCCAGCATCGGCTCAGACGATCCAGAGACTCAGGTTGGTCAGCTCAACAGAACTTTAGGATACTCTTTTCCATATGCAGTAATATTCAACCACTACTTCTTAAATGTCCCATTATCCCTCATAATCTCATAACCCTATCTGGCCCGTGCTGTAGGTGGTTCTGATAAATGCCGTCAAAGACGTCGCCAAGGCACTGGCGGAGCTCATCAGCGCCACCAAGTGTGCCGCCGGCAAAGCAGCAGACGACCCGTCCATGTACCAGCTGAAAAGCGCCGCCAAGGTGAGCGAACCATAATGCCTGGAACACATGATTTATATGCTGGGCTCATACGCACACTCCATTTGGTACACCTGCATATCAAATGATATCCAGAAAATATAATAATAATCATGTATTACACATTTACATATTTTTATGCAGCAGCCAAGTCTACCATGGATTCTTGAACTAAATCTGCCTTTTATGCATATCTGTTTAGCCACCTTTATAGCGTAAAGGCACGATATAATCACCTAATACATATTCACTATATTATTAGTGACAATCTACAATGTAAATAGTCATGAAAATAAAGAAAATGCATTGAATGAGAAGGTGTGTCCAAACTTTTGGCCTGTACTGTATTTCATATATACAGTAATTATATCCATTATGAGTAGTAGTTTAATATATTAGTTTATAATTTTCTGATCATTTCCCTCACAGGTGATGGTGACCAACGTGACGTCCCTGCTAAAGACAGTCAAGGCTGTGGAGGATGAGGCCACACGAGGCACCAGAGCGCTGGAGGCCACCATTGAGTGCATCAAACAGGAAATGGCGGTGAGGACACCTGGATGATTCTCCCGTGTAGTCCATCCATGGAGCTGTCACGCCAAATTTCTTCCCCCTTACAAAAACCTTCCCCCCCCATTTACTTCCGGGTCATGATTAATACAGACATTTTGTTAACGCTATATTATAAAAATATAACGCTATATTATAAAAATACAGACATTTTGTTAACGCTATATTATTAAAAAAACGAAACAAAAAAACAATTTATAAACACAAGCTATGGGATGACGCATTTACTTCCAGGGTCACGTTTCCTCTTATGTCATCCCATAGCTTGTGTTTGTAAATTGTTTTTTAAATTTTTTTATAATATAGCGTTAACAAAACGTCTGTATTTTTAGAATATAGCGTTATATTTTTGTAATACAGCGTTAACAAAACGTCTGTATTAATCATGACCCCGGAAGTAAATGGGGGGGAAGGTTTTTGTAGGGAGAAAAAATTTGGCGTGACAGAACTCTTATGCCGTCGCTCGTTAGTCTATGCTGCAACTTCACTGTTACAAAAAGTAATATTTTTTATCACAGATTAATTGACCTATGGCAGCAGTTTGTGCACAGTTGGCATTACTTAGAGTAGTTGAGTTTATTGTAGCATAGCTCAGCGTAGCCTATTTTATGTTAAATTATATTACTGATTGATTGAAACTTTTATTAGTAGATTGCACAGTACAGTACATATTCCGTACAATTGACCACTAAATGGTAACACCCCAATAAGTTTTTCAACTTGTTTAAGTCGGGGTCCACGATAATCAATTCATGGTCATTGTTTTATCTTTGAATAGCCGAGTTGACCTTGTGTTTTTAGCATAGCTAAGCTTAGCATCATTCAATTTAGTTAACCTTAGTTGATTTATTTTAGCATAATAAACTTAATTTAAGCTTAGTTCAGCATACCGCATTTCCTTGAATTGCCGCAGGGCATATAGTTATGCGCCTGCCTTGAATTACTGCCGGGTCAAACTCGCTTCGCAAAATAATTAGCGCATACCAAGGAAATACGGTAGTTGAGTTTAGCATAGTTTAGTTTAGCATCTATGAGCTCAGTTTTACTTACTATAGTTTAGTTTATTTTAGCATAGTTGAGTTTAGCATTGCTCAAGTTAGTTTAGCAGAGAAGAGTTTTGATTTTGTTTAGCATAGTTGAGCTTAGTTTTTCTTAGCATAGTTACTAACTTGAGTGTAGTATAGCTGAGTTTAGCATAGTTGATCTGATACCTGTTTAGCTTAGTTGCGCTTAGTTTAGCATAGCTGAGTTTAGCATAATTAGGCTTACCGTATTTCCTTGAATTGCCACCGGGAGCGCTAATTAATTTAAAACCTCTTCTCACTCCTGCGCTTACCAAAGGCATGCGGTAAAAGTAAGCATGCGCTAATTATTTTAAAACCTCTTCTCACGCCGGCACTTACCAAAGGTATGCGGTAAAAATTTGAGTGTGATGTAAGCTTGGACCTTAAATCCTACTGAATAGCTCTTAATCTTCTTATCTTTATGCGATTTTAAATTACCGGTATTGAAATCAGCCTCCTCCATTTTGAAAATGATGACAGGGGAAGTGTCACTCGTGACGTCACGAGTTTGAGCAGGCGGTAATACTAAGCATGCGCTAATTATTTTGGGAAGCAAGTGTGACCCGGCAGTAATTCAAGGCAGGCGCATACTATATGCACTGCGGCAATTCAAGGAAATACGGTAATTCTGCATAGCTTAATTTACTTGAGCTGATTTTACAGTAGCATAGCTTAATTTATCCTATCGTAGTTTTTCTTTGTTTCAATTAATTTATATCAACATAACTTAGCATACTTTACCTAAGCTTAGATGTTTTTATTGCATTTTAGCATAACTTTGTTTAGCATAGTGTGGCGTATTGTCCCTTAGTGAAGTTTAGACTTAGACTCAGACAAACTTTATTGATCCAGAAGGGAAATTGTTCCACACAGTAGCTCAGTTTCAAAGGATGAAAAGGGTAAGGAGGATGGAAAGGATAATGCAGATATTAAGTAGACTAAAAGTGTACCATAGTAGCAATATAAAATGTAACATATATGTAATATTTACATTTTATACATACAGTATATAATATATACTGATATATTTATTATATTTTTATGTAATGTGTACAATATTTAAGAAATCCCAATTACCATGTTAGTTTATCATAGCTTAGCTTGGCCTAAAAAAAACAATGATATCTCAGCTCATATATCTAAGGATTTACAGTTTATTGCTTAAAATTATTAACAATACTTGAAAAATGTCAATATATCATCCAAAAATATCAACTAATATTATTAACTTCCTGATTAGATTGTCTTCTAAAACAATTTACAACATCTGTACACAGTATGTCAAATTACATTTACCTGATGTTTCTCCCCCTCAGTTATTCCATTCCAGGGACCCCCCTATCAAAACAACTACACCTGAAGAATTCATCCGCATAACCAAAGGCATCACCATGGCGACGGCTAAAGCCGTGGCTGCTGGGAACTCTGCCCGGCAGGAGGACATCATCCACACGGCCAACCTGAGCCGCAAGGCCATTTCCGACATGCTCGCCAGCTGCAAGGTTCTTTTCTTTAGTCTTCTTTAGTCGTCTGTCATGTTGTGGTGAACTTCAAGTGCCAGCCTTACAGTGTTGACTATGTTGTTATGCAGCAAGCGGCTTACCACCCTGATGTCAACGAGGAGGTGAAGAACAGGGCCCTGAGGTTCGGATCAGAGTGCACTGTTGGGTACATTGATCTGCTGGAACAAGTACTTCTGGTGGGTTTTCCTCTCAGCAGGAACAACCTTTTAAGCTAGTTTGCTAGCAACTTACTTTTTACGCCCTCACAGTTTGTATTCTCAAGTGTGTTGCCTAATTTTTTTCCCAGGTGTTGCAGCGGCCCACACCTGAGCAAAAGCAGCAGCTGGCAGCGTGTTCGAAACGAGTGGCCGGAGCCGTCACCGAACTCATACAGTCTGCAGAGGCCATGAAAGGTAGGACCACATACAGAATGCAGAATATAATATTTACCCTTAAAATGTTCACCAATCAGCAGCACTATTTTGGCCCAAATATAAGACAGTATTTTTCCCCAATTAAAAAAAAAAAAAAAGACAATTTGTCCTACATTTGGGGTAGAGTTTTATTTATGCATAATAAAACAAACAAATAGCACCAAATGACTTCTCTTTCCAAGCGAGTTTGAGCTTTTCTTCCTGTCACACACACAAACACACGCTGGATAAAACGTGTCTTACAGGTGTTTGAGTAATTTGGCAGACAACAGAAGATGAGCTTTGATGCTAATTTTCTAATGATGGTGATAAATCATAATTTTATCTTTTTTGTAGCCAGAAAAAGCGATTTCTACGAAAACAGGTCTTGTCTTGGATTAACTCAGATTTATATCAATAACTTTACAGGGTCCATTTTTCTTTCAAGTTTTGTTTAGTAGGTTTTGTTTGTACATTTATGAATTTTTTTTTTTCATTGACTTATATTAATAATGTAGACTAACTAGACTCTATGAAACATACATATTTTACATCCAGTTAGAAGTTTATGTGAACACAATTACATGTGACAACGATCTTAAAAATAAATAAAAGAATATGAGTTCAAATGTATAATTCATATTGATTGCTTTTTTAAAGTCATACAATATAGATTTGCTTTATCATAAAAATAATACTGTAGAATTATGAGACCGTGCAAGAATTGGGGCTGCAGTTATCAATTATTTTAGTAATCGAGTAATCTGTCAATTTGTTTGTTTAATCGAATAATTGGATAAAACAAATTATTGCTTCAGAAAACAATTAAAATATACAACAATTTTTCAGTTTTTTTTCCAAATAAACGCACATCAACAACATTGAAATTGCACTTTTAACATGTGTGCATAAAAAATATTTAAAGTTGCAAAAACTCTATACCATGGGTGTCAAACTCTGGCCCGCGGGCCAAATTTGGCCCGCCGTGTATTTTAATTTGGCCCTTGAGGCAAAATCAAATTAACATTACCGCTGTAACACCGCAATTTCTCACACTTGCCAATCCTCCCGAAGTTCAGTGCCCCTCCCGAAAATCTCCCGGGGCAAGCATTCTCCAGATTTTCACCCGGACAACAATATTGAGAGCGTGCCTTAAAGGCACTGCCTTTAGCATTCTCTACAACCTGTCGTCACGTCCGCATTTCCTCCATACAAACAGCGTCCCGGCCCACTTGCATAATATATGCGGCTATTACACACACATAAGTGAATGCAAGGCATACTTGGTCAACAGCCATACAGGTCACATTGAGGGTGGTCGTATAAACAACTTTACGACTGTTACAAATATGCACCACACTGTGAACTCACACCAAACAAGAATGACAAACACATTTCGGGAGAACATCTGCACTGTAACATAACATAAACACACAACAAATACCCAGAAGTCCTTGCAGCACTAACTCCTTCGGGATGCTACAATATATTTTGATATTTACCTCAGAAGGCTGCAAATAGAAAAGAGGCATTACATTTGTATTTAAATTTTATTTGAAAAGCCATTGATATTTTGTAATTATTATCATTATTATTGAAGCTCGAATTTGCATGCCACTATAAAGTTACTGTATATAAGCCTTGCTTGTTCAATGTTCAATGCAAATCTTGTTTGGGTCCTTATTAAAAGGTTAAATTGTTCAACCTTGGCCCGCGGCTTTGTTCAGTTTTAAATTTTGGCCCACTCTGTATTTGAGTTTGAAACCCCTGCTCTATACAGTCCAAATTATATACATTTGTATTAGTCACACTCAAACCATTAATCAAAGCAACAGAATATTAATTAAAACTTTTTTCTAATCAATTAACTGTTGCAGCCCCAGCCAGAATGATCCAAAATAAAGAAAAAAGCTTGCTTTGGTGATGAGCGCTTGTCAAAAATGCTGTTGTGGTCTACAGGAAGCAGCTTGAACAAAATATATTTTTTGTATTATTTGATTAATCAACATCAACATTCAAACACCAAAGTAGCCTTATTTCTTTATTATTTGAATACGACTCCTGACCCATTGTTTTAGCTGTGCACTAAAATCTAGCTCATTCCCCTATCAAAGTGGCACTAGTGAACGACATCAACAGTACCATGATTAAAGATCGTAACACTTCTCTCACTCTTCTGTCACATTGCTTGTTTCCCTCGAGACAAGCTTTTGCTAACACTCCTATGTCCTCCTCTTTTTCGCCACAGATGGAGGTAAGTTTGCGTTGTTCAATTTCTGTACTGCGACTGATACCACCGACTGTGAGATGCTCCACACTTTCTCATAACATCAATTCATTTCATCCCATTTCGAGTCGGCTCGCCGTCCGTTCCTCTTTGTTTTGGGCGCCCACATCATCACATCGTGCGTGTTGCTTAGTCATGCATGAAATGTGCGGATGTTGAGTGAGGCATGATGATTAAGCCCTACCGCAAATTTCCCTAAATAATTTTCCAGTTTTATGACACACTTTTCTGCAGGTTCTGAGTGGGTGGACCCAGAGGACCCCACTGTGATCGCAGAGACGGAGCTGTTAGGGGCGGCGGCGTCCATCGAGGCGGCCGCGAAGAAGCTGGAGCAGCTCAAACCTCGAGCCAAGCCTAAGGTGAGACACAAGCTAATAGTCCTCCAATAAGCACACCAGGTTGGTCTTTTCTTGTATTTAGTCAAGTCACTTACAAAAGGTAAACGTGGTAGGCTGTAGGCTACTAGGAGCGAGCAGCTACACAACAGCAAAGCACATAATAGCACACAAGCCAGATGTAGGTGATAAGTGTCTTTATTTGAACAATATTTTAGTCTAAGGATCACATTTGTTAATATAAAAAAGTATCAAATAGTTGCATATACAGTATAGTCTCCAAGGCTGAAGCGTGTTAGAAAGTATCCAGTAGCAAACGTGTCCGCATCATTCAACTTACTGTGTCATGAACTTAACTATTGTGGCCACTAGGTGTTGCAAAAAAAGAAAACATACCATTGCACTTCAATTTAAGATGGCATAAGTCCATTCCAGACAGTAATATAAATAGTAAATAATAGTTTTTAATACCGACCATTGTTCTGTGTTAGACTCCTTTCACTTAATCAAAATATTTTCCAACATTTCACACTACAGAATAATATAAGTATGTACTATGATTCATGCAGATATCGTATCTAATCAAAATTGGTTTCAGCCAACAGTCCAGACTCTAAATCATTATTGTATCTGATGTGAAAAGGTTGTATCGGAACACCCCTAAATATAATAAAAATAAAAGAGATATTAAGAAGTAGGATCATATACATTGTTTTTCTACTTATTTTCGGACATCTAAATTTGGTAGAAGCTAAAGATTATGTTTTTATAAGTAATTAAAATAAAAAATAATTGCAAAATATCAAACACGATATATCAATATTATGTAAAATGTATTTATATTATGTCATATTAATATTATGTCTGTAAATATAGAGCATCCATCCATCCTCTTTCTAACGCTTATATAGAGCAATGTTAATACAATTAAAACTAAATGTCCACACATACATAAAAAACTGTATAAATCTAATAAATGTTTGGAAAAAGTAAGTCACTAGTTGGTCCTATGGACCATTTTTGTCCAGGATCACAATTTACAATATCAAGTATTTCAATGGGTAAAGCAATAAAATGGTCTATGGGGACAAATATAAAAATAATACCACAAAAAATGTGGCGGCTATGAAAAAATGTTTTTCAAAGGTATATACCGTAATTGTAAAAAAAGACTTTTATTGTAGCATCAACAACAATGAGGATGTTGTGTCTCTTGTGTTGTCTCCTCTCTGTTCAATAATTCCCAACAAAACTCCTCCCTCCAGTCTACAAGCATTCTGCCCTCCCACGGTCCCCTTTTTTTACCCAAATAATTAGTAATGCTTGTCCATGAACATGTATTTAATATCTCTCAAAGCGCTTTAAACCGCCCCCTATTTGGCCATGTTCCCTGCTGCTATGTTTTCACCCTCCTCCTCCTCTCATCCTTCCATCTGTGGTAGATCTAGTTTAATCCTGCTGCAGTGTATTCCTATGTCCTTCGGCTCCTTATAAATCCCCGACCAAAGTACCCACCTCCATCCCCCTACCACCCTGCCCCTGCCTCCTTGTGTCCCTGCCTTTCTGCCCCCGCCTCAGGAGGCCTCCTCTGCAGGGCTCTGTCTGATATGTTTGATATATTAGGTTGTTATTCAGTCCCAACTATATATCAAACATATTCCTACAGTGTCCCGCTCTGTCTACAGACTTGTGCTTTGTACGTGTGTGTGCGAGTGTGTCCGAGAGCAAGAAAGACCACGTGTTTTTAAACTGCACACTTCAGAATCAGCACGATTGGATAAGTAGCACATGCACCCCATCACTGCACAATTCTGTTTCTGTAACATTGCCTGGCTCAGAGAACAGACTTTCATAAAAGGCCGAAAGAGTGTGATTATGTACCTAATTGTACACTTTCATAGATACACAACTACTGCATGATGATGAGTTTTTCATTTACAGTGGGGCAAAAAAGTAATTAGTCAGCCACCGATTGTGCAAGTTCTCCAACTTAAAATTATGACAGAGGTCTGTAATTTTCTTCATAAGTACACTTCAACTGTGAGAGACAGAATGTGAAAAAAAATCCAGGAATTTACTCTGTAGGAATTTTTAAGAATTTATTTGTAAGTTATGGTGTAAAATAAGTATTTGGTCAATTATTTAAAGCTCTCACTGATGGAAGGAGGTTTTGGCTCCAAATCTCACGATACATGGCCCCATTCATTCTTTCCTTAACACGAATCAGTCGTCCTGACCCCTTAGCATAAAAACAGCCCCAAAGCATGATGTTTCCACCTCCATGCTTCACAGTAGGTATGGTGATCTTGGGATACAACTCAGTATTCTTCTTCCTCCGAACACGACGAGTTGAGTTTATACCAAAAAGTTCTATTTTGGTTTCATCTGACCACATGACATTCTCCCAATCCTCTGCTGTATCATCCATATTCATTTTGGTATAAACTCAACTCGTCGTTTTTGGAGGAAGAAGAATACTGAGTTGCATCCCAAGAACACCACACCTACTGTAAAGCATGGGCGTGAAAACATCATGCTTTGAGGCTGTTTTTCTGCTAAGGGGACAGGATTATTGATCCGTGTTAAGGAAAGAATGAATGGGGCCATGTATCGTGAGATTTTGAGCCAAAACCTCCTTCCATCAGTGAGAGCTTTGAATGGTTGACCAAATACTTATTTTCCACCATAATTTACAAATAAATTCTTTAAATTCCTATAATGTGAATTCCTGGATATTTTTTTCACATTCTGTCTTTCACAGCTGAAGTGTACCTATGATGAAAATTACAGACCTCTGTCATCATTTTAAGTGGGAGAACTTGCACAATCGGTGGCTGACTAAATACTTTTTTGCCCCACTGTATATCTTAAGGAAAATATCCAAAATGACACATTGCAAACTTAATACTAAGGTAGTACAATAAATATAAATATCATAATATATAGCACAAATATATTACATTTTTATGTTCCATTTTAAAGAAAATATATTGAAATATCATTAATATAGTATAAATTAGTTTTGTTTGTTTTCTTTTCTTTTACTAGATAACTTTAGTGATTTTAAATATCAGATTCTCTCCAAATATTATAATAAGTAAACAAAAAAATTAACATGTTAACTGTTATGATAAAATATTTTCAATGACTTAAGAAAATGATGTTAAATTTAATTTTCAAGAAGAAATATAATTCAGCATTAGCATCTTCACCATGACACTAACAGGAATACATGAATGAATTAAAAATAAAATTCCTAAATCCACATTTTTGGTGTTTGTACAAAGCAATAAATATGTTGGGGGGGATGAAGTAAAATAGAAATAAAAGATGTTATCAAACTGGACAGGGGTTATATATCCTCAATCTGTGGATTTTCTAAAAAATCAATCAAAGTTTACCTATATAGCCCTCAATCCCAAATGTCTCAAAGGGCTGCACAAGCCACAAAGACATCCTTGGCTCATTGATTACTTCAATAAATTATTTAAAGGCCTACTGAAACCCACTACTTCCGACCACGCAGTCTGATAGTTTATATATCATTGATGAAATCTTAACATTGCAACACATGCCAATACGGCCGGTTTAGTTTACTAAATTACAATTTCAAATTTCTTGGAGTTTCTTGTTGAAAACGTCGCGGAATGATGACGCGTGTGTGTGTGACGTCTCGGGTTGGAGGGGACATATTAGCCCAGCACCACACACGGCTAAAAGTCGTCTCTTTTCATCACATGATTACACAGTAATTTGGACATCTGTGTTGCTGAATCCTTTGCAATTTGTTCAATTAATAATGGAGACTATGAAGAAGAATGCTGTTGGTGGAAAGCGGTGGATTGCAGCTGTCTTTAGCACCGAAACACAGCCGGTGTTTCTTTGTTGTGAAGCTTTAACACAGAGCAGTCAAGCAAACATGTTTCTCAACGTCAACCAGCAAGTTTTTGGATGGGGAATTGTGATATTAAGTCGGCTCTTACCGGAGACTTCAGCGGATTATACGACCTCCTCCTGCAGCTCAAAAAGGTAGCTGTGATCTTGGCTCCTCGGCTTCTCTCAGAGACACTTGCGTTCACCGCAGCCATCCGACTTTCAGGTATGACTTTACAATCTCACCAAAACACTATTAAAACAATAAGCAGATAAGGGATCTTCCAGAATTCTCCTAGTAAATGTGTCTAATTACATCTGAAATGCCGCCTGGAGCCGTCGCTTTGTCTTTCTTTATTTTTTTATTTTATTTTTTTCTACTACTTCACTCTAAACGTCCTCATCTACAAATCTTTTATCCTCGCTCAAATTAATGGGGAAATTGTCGCTTTCTCGGTCCGAATAGCTCTTGCTGCTGGAGGATATGATTATAAACAATGTGAGGAGCTCTACAACCCGTGATGTCATGCACACATCGTCTTCTACTTCTGGTACAGGCAAGGCTTTTTTATTAGCAACCAAAAGTTGCGAACTTTATCGTCTATGTTCTCTACTAAATCCTTTCAGCAAAAATATGGCAATATCCCGAAATGATCAAGTATGACACATAGAATGGACCTGCTATCCCCGTTTAAATAAGAAAATCTCATTTCAGTAGGCCTTGGAGTAATCAATGAATGTTTGAACAGCTAAAACTGACTAAATGGGCAGTGGGGATACAAGATCTACGCCATTCCAAAAACTTTAGATTCAAATAATTTAAAGAAAATCGTGTAATATCTTATAGATACTGCATCTGAAATTGTAATTAAAGTAAAAGTACCTAAAAAATATATATATATTAACTGGAGATGTAAATAAATCCTGGAGCTATACGTTCCTTTAACCATTTGTATCAAAACTATTAATTTAGAAAATAATTATGAAAAAGTATACATATGACAGACCTTATTGATGAATACATCCCACCTTCAAATGGATTATATGTCAGTAGGACTCAGAAGAGTGGCCAAAAATCCATACGCAGATCAAATGTATTCTATGGATAGAATATGGCCTGTAATACTTGGTATGTCCACAAGTGGTGATTGTCAACATGTTGTTTTTTACCCCCTCAGCTGGCGGATGAGACGTTAAACTTCGAGGAGCAGATCCTGGAGGCGGCCAAGTCCATCGCTGCCGCCACCAGCGCCTTGGTTAAATCCGCCTCTGCCGCCCAAAGAGAGCTGGTGGCTCAGGGCAAAGTGGGCTCCATCCCAGCCAACGCCATAGACGACGGCCAGTGGTCCCAAGGTCTCATCTCGGCTGTAAGTGGGTCTCACGGCTGCGATATCATGGGGACAAAGACGGCTCATCAACATGTTCCTTGCTCTCTCCAGGCACGTATGGTGGCGGCGGCCACAAGCAACCTGTGCGAGGCTGCAAACGCCTCCGTGCAAGGCCACGCCAGCGAGGAAAAACTGATTTCTTCAGCCAAGCAGGTGGCCGCCTCCACTGCACAGCTGCTGGTGGCCTGCAAGGTGAAGGCTGACCAAGACTCTGAGGCCATGAGGAGACTGCAGGTATAGACTTTGTCCAAATCATACCAGTGACTATCCTGCAGGGGGCACTGTTCTTTTTTGAACTGTTGTAAACCTCAATGTGCAGCAATTGAACAACCTACCATTAATGCAGTTTATTATAAGTGTTCTGCTAATACAGTGTTTTTCAACCTTTTGAGCCAAGGCGCATTTTCTTTCATGAGAAAAATACGGAGACACACCACCAGCAGAAAAGGTTAAAAAAATGTAACTCCACCAGGTAGTCGTACCTTATTTTGAGTTTGTTGTTGTTTTCTGTGTATAGGGCTTTAATTTCTGTCTTGCTCTGTTATTTTGGTGACCCTTCCTGTTTTGTTGATGTTCTCCTGTAGGCAAGGCAGGGCAACTTTATTTATATAGCACATTTACAACAATTTTTAAATTGAACCAAAGTGCTATACGGGTTAAAAAGCATAGAGCAAAAAAAACAAATAAAGAACATAAACAATGAATGAGCTAAACAAGTGCAAAAACAATACGGTAAAAGGAATCGAATAAAAAGTTTAAAAAAAAAATCTAAATAATAATAATAGAAGTGCGACAAATTAAAAAAAATATAAAGTGAACGGAGTGGGGGGGGACTAGAAATGGTGGCCTAGTAGGCGGACTCAGCTTATGTCAAATATTAGCGAGAAGAGGTAGGTCTTAAGAGTATAGCCGCTTCACGCTTTCCTTTGAGTGCTATTGCCCGCACCTGCTTTGTTTTCGCATATCAATACTATTTGAATTTTGCGTAAGCTATCCTTTTTTGTGGGGACATTGTTGGTTGTCATGTCATCTACGCATGTACTTTGTGGACGCCGTCTTTGCGCCACACGCTCTAGGTTTTTGCTGTCGTCCAGCATTCTGGTTTTGTTCATTTTGTAGCCAGCTCAGTTTTACTTTTGTTTTCCATAGCCATCCCTATGCTTAAATGCCTTTTCCTAGCAGGACTTGCCTTTTGTTTATTTTTGGTTTAAGCGTTACACACCTTTTTACCTGCACGCTGTATCCCGCTGTGCTCTGCATATTGGGATCACGACAAACCATCCTCAACGTGTTCCGACTTCTACAAAGCAATGAACTACCGTGGGGCAAAAAAGTATTTAGTCAGCCACCGATTGTGCAAGTTCTCACGATACATGGCCCCATTCATTCTTTCCTTAACACGGATCAATCGTCCTGTCCCCTTAGCAGAAAAACAGCCCCAAAGCATGATGTTTCCATCCCCATGCTTCACAGTAGTTTTGGTGTTCTTGGGATGCAACTCAGTATTCTACTTCCTCCAAACACGACAAGTTGAATTTATACCAAAATGGATACATGGATGATACAGCAGAGGATTGGGAGAATGTCATGTGGTCAGATGAAACCAAAATAGAACTTTTTGGTATAAACTCAACTCGTCGTGTTTGGAGGAAGAAGAATACTGAGTTGCATCCCAGGAACACCATACCTACTGTGGAGCATGGGGGTGGAAACATCATGCTTTAGGGCTGTTTTTCTGCTAAGGGGACAGGACGATTATTCCGTGTTAAGGAAAAAATGAATGGGGCCATGTATCGTGAGATTTTGAGCCAAAACCTCCTTCCATCAGTGAGAGCTTTGAATGGTTGACCAAATACCTTTTTTCCACCATAATTTACAAATAAATTCTTTAGAATTCCTACAATATGAATTCCTGGATTTTTTTTTGGACATTCTGTCTCTCACAGTTGAAGTGTGCCTATGATGAAAATTACAGACCTCTGTCATCATTTTAAGTGGGAGAACTTGCACAATCGGTGGCTGACTAAATACTTTTTTGCCCCACTGTACCTGCTGCCACCTACTGATATGAAGTATTACATGGTTACCCTGCCAAGCTCTACACAGCACAGGCATCAGACAACGGCACATTATTCTAATTATTGATTTGCAAAAAATATTTTTGGGACCAATTAGGTGAAGTTGCAGAATTTACCACGGCACACCAGACAATATCTCACGGCACAGTAGTGTGCTGCGGTACGGTGGTTGAAAAACACTGTGTTAATACAAGCAGACTGGAGCAATGTGTAGTCCACATTTCACTGTTCCAGGGTGTTGGGGGTACCATGAAAAGATGCAACATATTAAACAAGCAGATTTTTTCTGTGGCCAAACAGATTGCTGGCAACGCTGTGAAGAAGGCTTCGGACAACTTGGTGAGAGCGGCTCAAAAGGCGGCGTTCGACAAGGCAGATGAAGACAACGTGGTGGTCAAGACCAAGTTTGTCGGCGGCATTGCACAGGTAACATTTCGTTTCACTTATCGTCGGGAAAATCACTGGAGAATTGTCATGACAGGACACGCGCTAAAGTCTCAAAAACAAACAAGGAGTGGGCCATCTTGGTTTTCTTCAACAATTTTTAGGGCAAAAAACTGGGGTTTGGCTTCTACAAAAGTCCTCCTTGGGACTTTGACCAAATTCGACATATAATTAGATAAGCTTTATAAAAATGTGTTATTGTGTTTAGTTCAGGGTGTCCAAACTATGGCCACTGGCATTTTCAGTTTGGCCCGCGAGATGTAATGCATAAGGAATCTGGCCCAGGGAATGCTTTTATAATCATCATGAATATCAGACTGATTGCTGCAAGTTTGACAATGTCTTGTGGACAATGTGAGTAAATCAGGTCAATGACCATGACTTGCAAGTTGAGCTGAAGACATTTACATATATGACCCGATCCAAACAACCTTCCCTTGTCATGGCGCGAAGAATTCAACTAACACAAATAGTCAACACACATGGTCACACACAACACAACCTGCTCGCTAAACTTTGTGGGTATTATAAAATGATCTTTGTGGGTATTATAAAAGAAAATCATCCAAGCACAATAAAAATTAAAAAATGACAAGCCATTAAAATTAATGATGGGAAAAATGCAAAACAGTCTCTCCACACTTAGCCATGTTTGGTGCAGTTTAGCTGCCTGATCTTTCTGTGTGGAGTTTGCATGTTCTCCCCATGACTGCGTGGGTTCCCTGCGGGTACTCCGGCTTCCTCCCACCTCCAAAGACATGCACCTGGGGATAGGTTGATTGGCAACACTAAATTGGCCCTAGTGTGTGAATGTGACTGTGAATGTTGCCCGTCTATCTGTGTTGGCCCTGTGATGAGGTGGCGACTTGTCCAGGGTGTACGCCGCCTTCCGCCCGAATGCAGCTGAGATAGGCACCAGCGCCCCCTGCGACCCCGAAAGGGACAAGCGGTAGAAAATGGATGGATATTTGTGGTTGATTACAAAACTATAAGGAGGTTGTCACAAAAGTAAACAAGGTGTAGGAATTGAACTTTCACATACTCTTAATATCCATCCACCCGTCCATCCATTTCTACTGCTTGTCCTTTATGGGGTCGCGGGGGGTGCTGGTGCCTATCTCAGCTGCACATGGGCCGAAGGCGGGATCCAATTATGTTAATTGTAAATTATGTTAATTATAAATAATATGTACACATAAATGTGTATATAGTATATAAATACATATAGATAACAGTACAGCGGGACGACGTGGCCCGATTAGGAGAGTGGCTGTGCCAGCAACCTAAGGGTTCCTAGTTCGATCCCCTGCTTCTACCAACCTAGTCACGTCCGTTGTGTCTCTGAGCAAGACACTTCACCCTTGCTCCTGATGGGTTGTGGTTAGCACCTTGCATAGCAGCTCCCGCCCTGTGTGTGTGAATGGGTGAATGTTGAAATCGTGTCAAAGCGCTTTAAAGGTAGAAAAGCGCTATACAAGTATAACCCATTTACCATTTACAGTACAAAAGTTTGAACACACCTTTTCATTCAAAGTGTTTTCTTTAATTTCATGACTATTTAAATTGTAGATTCTCACTGAAGGCATCACAACTATGAATGAACACATGTGGAGTTATGTACTTAAAAAAAAAGGTGAAATAACTGAAAACATGTTTTGTATTCTAGTTTGTTCAAAATAGCCACCTTTTGCTCTGATTACTGCTTTGCACACTCTTGGCATTCTCTCGATGAGCTTCAAGAGGTAGCGCCTGAAAGGGTTTTCACTTTTTCACTTCAGTGATGCCTTCAGTGACAATCTACAATGTAAATAGTCATGAATATTCAGAAAACACACTGAATGAGAAGGTGTGCCCAAACTTTTGGCCTGTACTGTCTGTGATTTACTGTCAAAGTATCAAATTGGGACACGAAATGGCATCAGAGGCCAGAGATCTCCCGTCCAAAGGCAAAACCTAGTAACTCATGTCTAGCTGATTTTGAAAAAACAAAGGAAAACCAATCTATCTTGATGCTGTCTTACAAAGATCTACAAAGTCATCAAACGTGTAGATGTTTTCTTGAGCTTTCATTTTCTTGCCGATTGAGCCATGGATTGAATCCGCTCTCATGAACGTGTGCCCTTTCTCCAGATATTTTATCACAATTTCGGGTGGGCCCCATTCTGCGTTGGCACATTGGGCAAGAGCCGTGTACAGCATCCAGTTTTTATTTTGACCTCCACAGTTATCTGCCCAAAAGAGTATGCAAGGGGAAGAATCAAGAACAATACATTTAATGAAGGTGCTTGCAACGTGTCATAATATCACATATTCAGGTTGACCGTCGGCCCCCATTCGTGCAAAAGTCTCATTAAAGACAATAAGGCGACTGACAAAGAAGCTCCGATTGGTCCCTTGACATACTAGGTTTTTCTTTTGTATCTACGCGGTTATGTGGTAGTTGCTAGGTCCTGCCATGTGCGTAACGGCTTACTTACGGAACAAATTACAATATCGCATACACTAATGTAAAGCATATCACATTGGAACTCCAAAATTATTATCAGCTCAGTTTTGACCATAATTGAGTTACTGGGTTTTGCCTTTGGACGGGAGAGATGTTGATGAGGACATCTGTAATGATATGTGGTGTTTTCCGGGCAGATCATCGCGGCCCAAGAGGAGATGCTGAGGAAGGAGAGAGAGCTGGAAGAAGCCCGGAAGAAGCTGGCTCAGATCCGACAGCAGCAGTACAAATTCCTGCCCAGCGAGCTGCGCGAGGACAACAACTAAAGAAGCCTTTTGCTCTAAAATCGACGTCTTCATGTCTCAGCTGCTGCGTGTTACGGACTGATTGCGAGCGACCGGTCTCACACGGCGAGGACGTCCTAAACGGTGACAACATGAAGATGTGTGCTGGCGTGTAACAACCAAGCCACTTCAAGCCCAATGTGACTCGCTCGGGAGCGAACGTGTGCAATGTCTCCTGTCTTCTCTCAGCTCGACACCTGCAACAGACCACGCCGCCACACACAAACGGAAGGTCTGACATGCTTGTCAATGTCAACCAAGGGTGTCTCCTAGATCTGCATGTCTTTGGCCTTGAATTGAGCCTTTCTGATATTTATTATTATTCTGAGGATATTTTTAGCCGGCGTGTGATGGTCAGAGAAGGAAAAAAAAAAGAAAATCTCACTGCCTCTTTTCTGCCAGCCTTCTCATTAGGGGTGGAAAGTGATGCAATAACAAGGATGGTGCTGTAGAGGGCAGTGTTGGTGTCCTTTTGAAATAATAAACTTATCATTTCAGTTGCTACCAGGAAATCATTTTTACTAATCTTTTGAATTGGCTGCAAATGAAGAACTAATACCTCAAATTATCTTTTTATTTTTCCCCCCCACATGTATTCGATTTTTATTTTGGACTTAAAGGGTGCGGCTTTATGAATACACTACCTGCAATAGCAATGCCGTTTGTTTACCAAATGTGATTGTTGTGTATCTGCCTTACTATTTACAGCCTGTTGCGTTTATACTGTACAAGTAGTGTTACTGTACATGTAGTGTTACTGTACATGCAGTGTGTGTGCTGTAAGGTTAGTGCATGGCTATAGATGCATCTTGCCTTAGAATACACCTCACTTAAAATGTCATGTTTGCAAGGTTGGCGCTATGGAGCTCTTTGTATTGTGTGTGTTGTGTGTGTGTGTGTGTGTGCGCGCGCGCTCATCCGTCCAATTTGTAGTTGTCCGGTTTGCCACTGACAGTTTGTTTGTGTTTTAGTTTTTCCTTTGATTGATTCTTTTATTAGTAGATTGCACAGTTCAGTACATATTCCATACAATTGACCACTAAATGGTAACACCCGAATAAGTTTTTCAACTTGTTTAAGTCGGGGTCCACGTTAATCAATTCATGGCAAATTCTGTGTGCGTTTAGTATTTCCTGTTTTTAGTTCCTGTCGGCGCTCTTATTTTGTTAGTTGCCTGTCTTTCTCTCTGAGCGCTGTATCACCTCAGCTGCAGCTGATTGGCACCTGGCCACACCTGGTGTCAATCAGCCCGCTCCTATTTTTACCCGCTTTGTTCCTCCAGTCAGTGCTGGATTATTCTGTCAGAGTTTGTTCTTGACGAACCCCCAGATGCGGAGAAGGAGGGGGGCATTTTGCAGGAGAACATGATTTAATTTAAAACATTAAGACAAAAAGCAAACAAAAAGCATGCACGTGGGCGGATAACAAACTAAGGGAGCTAGCATGGGAGCTAGAAAACAAAAAGGAACTTAGCATGGAAGTTAGCAAGAATCGAGCATGAAACAAAAGTCGTACATGTAATATAAAAACAAACTTGGAAGCAGAGAACAAAAGGCAGTAAGCTAAAAACCGAAATTTATACATAGCTTACCGCAACGCTGCATGGAAAAGACAAGATACGACACGACAGGAGCGATCACACATCACAAGAGCAACAAGAAATGTCATCGACAAATCAATAATCCAGCACTGGCTGGAGGAACAAAGCAGGTAAAAATCGGAGCGGGCTGATTGACACCAGGTGTGGCCAGGTGCCAATCAATCGCAGCTGAGGTGAAAGAGTGCTCAGGGAGAAAGACAGGAAACTAACAAAATAAGAGCACTGACAGGAACTAAAAACAGGAAACACTAAACACACACAGAGGAAAAACTAAAACACAAAAAACTGTCAGTGGCAAGCCTGACAGTAGTGTTATTATTAGTGCCTTAGTTCAGTGGTTCTCAAACTTTTTTCACCAAGTACCACCATAGTAGTAAGCCTAAGTACTCATTAAAAGCAAGGCAGAGGTTTTATTACCAAGCACCACCATAGTAGTAAGCCTAAGTACTCATTAAAAGCAAGGCAGAGGTTTTATTACCAAGTACCACCATAGCAGTAAGCCTAAGTACTCATTAAAAGCAAGGCAGAGGTTTTATATAAGAAGTATATTTCATAGTTTTGGCCGCTTTAACATTGCACAGTTTGAACAATAAGTGACTTTGTTGGTGCACCACTAGACCAGGCCTGGGCAAATATTTTGACTCGGGGGGCCAAATTTAGAGAAAAAAAATATGTCTAGGAACATTAATACAAAACTTCACAATAATGTCTGAATGCTAAAAAGGCTATGACAGACCGCCTTAACAAACGGAATGCAATGTTAGATATTTATATTGAATGATACACCCAGAATGTACATGAAAATAAATAATGTGGGCTTTACAATAATAACTATTAATGATAAAACACTGAATATTAGATAGATAGGTAGTACTTTATTGATTCCTTCAGGAGAGTTCCTTCAGGAAAATTAAAAATATTGATAACATATGAGCGTCACACCCCCTCTCGATCGACAAATTTTACAATCAAGCGAAACACACAAAAAATGCAACAAACACAGCGAAATATGAACACTAAGGGTAAGAAAAAAAAAAACTACAATCTGATACATCTTATATATCACTAAGCTTTTGAACTTTATTGTAAAAAATATTTTGCGTCTGTCCCTGACACCCGCATTTCAGGCTGGCCGCTATAAAAACGCTCCCCACCCACACTGCTTGGTGCCTCGTCTGAGCTGCTGTCACTTAGATTACCATAGTAACTAGATCACCATAGTATCATGTAAAAGTGCAGATTTCAACCATTGACATACCTTGTACAGTGGGGCAAAAAAGTATTTAGTCAGCCACCGATTGTGCAAGTTCTCCCACTTAAAATGATGACAGAAGTCTGTAATTTTCATCATAGGTACACTTCAACTGTGAGTGACAGAATCTGCCCAAAAAAAATCCAAGAATTCACATCGTAGGAATTTTAAAGAATTTATTTGTAAATGATGGTGGAAAATAAGTATTTGGTCAACCATTCAAAGCTCTCACTGATGGAAGGAGGTTTTGGCTCAAAATCTCACGATACATGGCCCCATTCATTCTTTCCTTAACACAGATCAATCGTCCTGTCCTCTTAGCAGCCCCAAAGCATGATGTTTCCACCCCCATGCTTCCCAGTAGGTATGGTGTTCTTGGGATGCAACTCAGTATTCTTCTTCCTCCAAACACGACGAGTTGAGTTTATACCAAAATGGATACATGGATGATACAGCAGAGGATTGGGAGAATGTCATGTGGTCAGATGAAACCAAAATAGAACTTTTTGGTATAAACTCAACTCGTCGTGTTTGGAGGAAGAAGAATACTGAGTTGCATCCCAAGAACACCACACCTACTGTGAAGCATGGGCGTGTAAACATCATGCTTTGGGGCTGTTTTTCTGTTAAGGGGACAGGACGATTGATCCGTGTTAAGGAAAGAATGAATGGGGCCATGTATCGTGAGATTTTGAGCCAAAACCTCCTTCCATCAGTGAGATCTTTGAATGGTTGACCAAATACTTATTTTCCACCATAATTTACAAATAAATTCTTTAAAATTCCTGCAATGTGAATTCCTAGATTTTTTTTCACATTCTGTCTCTCACAGTTGAAGTGTACCTATGATGAAAATTACAGACCTCTATCATCATTTTAAGTGGGAGAACTTGCACAATCGGGCCCTGCGATGAGGTGGCGACTTGTCCAGGGTGTACCCTGCCTTCCGCCCGATTGTAGCTGAGATAGGCGCCAGCGCCCCCCGCGACCCCGAAAGGGAATAAGCGGTAGAAAATGGATGGATGGAACTTGCACAATCGGTGGCTGACTACCGTAAATCCTTTTTTGCCCCACTGTATAGTTCAAGACTTATGGTCATTTGAAAACATAACTGCACATCGCTACATTTTCCATCTATAAAATTCTAAAAAAAAATATATTTGGAAATGTCCAGCGGGCCAGATTGAAAAGGTTAACGGGCCGCATGTTGCCCCCGGGCCTTAAATTGCCCAAGTCCGCACAAGACGGAGCCCGCGTACCAGTGGTGTTACACCTACCACAGTTTGAGAACCACTGCCTTAGTGTGTATAGCCTTAGTGTGTCTACATTGTGTGTGTGTGTGTGTGTGTGTGTGTGTGTGTGTGTGTGTGTGTGTGTGTGTGTGTGTGTGTGTGACCTCACACAGGTGAGTAGAAGGTTGGCTCCTCTGTTGTTGGTTACCAAGTGCTTCTGTCACTGCAACCTCATGTTCCATCTTTCCTCATGTAAGGGATGAGAGTACTAATTCATGACACTTTTCTCTCCGTTTCTCATTGTTATGATGCGTTGTGTTCGTTCTGACGTCCGTTTCTCCTTCTGACACCCTTTTGAAGAAAGATGGGATCGTTTCAATGCCTTTTCATGGTTTCTCATTCATTCTGGATCATTTCAGATGATCATACTGGTTGACTGCATTCTCATGAAGTAGGGCTCTCATTCTCGCATGCGCCCCTTTTTAAAGAGTGATGTTATTACGCCATTGCATCTTTATCATGTTAGTAGTAGCTCGATGTAATTTCATGAGGTTTTATCATTCATTTTGACACACCCAAGGGCTTTTTCTTGAGAATGATACGCCATGTTTGCTGCGTTCTCATAGTCGGGCTATCATTGCAGCACATACTGTATATGAGAGCCTTCTGGAGAATGGTACTACGTGTTCACTATATTCTCATCTGGTTAGTAGTTGTCGACTGCATTGAGATCGTGTGAGTAGTTCACTGCCTTTCCATGAGGTTTCTCATTCATTTTGACACTTTGAAGGCCTTTTTCATGAGAATGATTCTACTCCTATTCCATCAGGTATGATGAGCATGAGAGTACTGGTTCACTGTGTTTTCTCAGTGTTTTTTGTCATT
Source organism: Nerophis ophidion (assembly GCF_033978795.1). Taxonomy (NCBI): domain Eukaryota; kingdom Metazoa; phylum Chordata; class Actinopteri; order Syngnathiformes; family Syngnathidae; genus Nerophis; species Nerophis ophidion. Next base: position 18,858,522 of record NC_084612.1, on the reverse strand, counting down.
CTGACACAAACAAGGTACTTTGGTAAATGATAATAGACGTTCACTGCATTTTCATGATGTTTCTCCTATTTTGTGACACATTGAAGACACATGAGAATACTGGTTCACAACATCTTCATGATGGCCTTTAGGTAAATGACAGTAGATTTTCACTACAGTTTCCTGATGTTTCTCATACAGTCTAACATATACAGTATAAGGCCTTTATGGGACATGAGAAACCTGGTTTACTGCCTTTTAAGGAATTTTTTCTCAATATTTCACACACTTTTATAGTGGTTTTGTGGCAGGAAAATACTGGTTAAACACATTTCATGATGTTTCTCAGTCTGACAAATTCAAGGTCACTTTGTTTTTTCAAGATCGTTCTCATTCTGACACTTTGGGTAAATGATAGCAAACCAAGCACATTTTCATGACATTTCTCATTCTTTCTTACATATTTAAAATCTTTAAGTGGTATGAGAATACCGAATCAGTATATTTTTTAATGGTTTCTCATTTACTTTTTTACATATTTAGGGTCATTTTGTGGCATGAGTATTGGTTTACTGCATTTTCCTGATGTTTGTCCCTTTAGGAAAATCATATTTTCATGATGTTTAAATTCATTCTGCCATATTTAAGGCCTTAATGGGGCATGAGAAAACTGCTTCACTGCATTTTCATGATTTTTTAAATTATTTCACACACATTTGAGGTCGTTTCGTGGCATGAGAATACCGGTTCACTACATGTTTGTTTTTCTCTCATTCGGACACACGTGAGCCCGGTCCTTATGGGTAAATAATGAATGAAATACACTACATTTTCATGATGTTTTCTCATTAATTTTAAAAAACAAAGGCCTTTCATGAGGATACTGAAATAATGCTTTTTCATTATGTTTCTCATTCATTCTGACACACATGAGGATTTATGTGAAAACAACAGAAAAACAGAATTTGACTATTTTCATGTTTCTTCATTCATTTTGACATATTTAGGCCTTTATGGGACATGAGAATATATGGTTTTACACTTCATGATGTTTCTCATTCATTCTGACACATTAAGGCCTTGACAATACTGGTAGACTACATGTTCCTCATTCATACTGACTTAATTTTGTGACATTAGAAAACTGGTTGACTACATTTTCATGATGTTTCTCATTCATTTTGACTTTTTTTTTTTTGACATGAGAATACTGGTTGACTACATTTTAGTGATGTTTCTCATTCATTCTGACTTCCTTTTGTGACACAAGAGTACTGGTTGACTACATTTTCATGTTTCTCATTAAATTTGTGACATGAGAATACAGGTTGACTGCATTTTCATGATGTTTTTCATTCATACTGACTTCCTTTTGTTACATTAGAATATGGGTTGACTACATTTTCATGATGTTTCTCATATATTTTGACGCTATTTTGTGACATGAGATTATTGACTACATTTTCATGTTTCTAATTCATTTTGTGACATGGGAATACTGGTTATGACATTTTCATGTTTTTCATTCATTTTGACTTCATTTTGTGTCATGAGAATACTGGTTGACTACATTTTTTAATGATGTTTCTCATTCATACTGACTTAATTTTGTGACATGAGAATACTGATTGACTACATTTTAGTGATGTTTCTCATTTTGTGACATGAGAATACTGATTCACTGTATTTTAATGATGTTTATCATTCTGTTCGATTAGTTTGGCATGAGAACACTGGCTCATCATGTTTATTTATTTTATGGAGTGAGAAAACACGTTCACCGCATTTTCATGATTTCTCTCAATAGTTCGCACACATTTAGGGTCGTTTTGTGGCATGAGAATACTGACTCACTAAACATTTTCATGATGTTTGTCTCATTGTCACACACATGAGGTACTTTGGGTAAATGATAATTGACTACTACATTTTCATGATGTTCCCATTCATTTTGACATATTTAAGGCCTTGGCGGGACATGAGAATAATGGAGCACAACATTTTCATGATGTTTCTCATTCAGTCTGATGTCAAGACCTTGGCGGGACATGAGAATACAGGTTTGCTGCATTCTCATGATGTTTCTTATTCAGTCCGAAACATTTGAGTTCATTTTATGGCATGAGAACTCTTGACTTATATTCACATTTATCATTCAGTCTGACACATTTTAGCTCATTTTATAGCATAAGAAAACTGATTCAAAGCATTTTCATGATCATTCTCATTCCTTCCGCCACTTTTAGGTCCATCAGTAGTCTGATGTGTAAAAACAACAAATATTGAACTATTAGTGTCCATGTTTTCTTTTTAATGCGCTGACCTGGCAGATATTTATTTCCTGCCTCTGCGTCCTCTCATCCCTTTTAAGAAGCTACAAACGTGAATGTGACATTTGACCTTTGCGTCCGCAACATGAGACATTTTAAGGACTAATGAACACACTTAATTAGCAGGTAGATCATGAAGATAACGTATAGAAGATATTTATCTGCCGTGATGAACAATTTTTTGTATTTACTTGAAATAAAGCATTTCATTGTGTGTGTCTCTCTCTGTGTGTGTGTGTGTGCGTGCATGCGTTTGTTCATTTTATCTTGTATTTCTACCCTTCTTGAGACAACAAGGAAAAGTACCTTCCATATGAGGACCGGTGAACAAGTTAGGACCGAAATCCTGGTCCCAATACGGAAACCCGTTGCATCTAATAGAGAATGTCTTATTTGCAGCCCGGGTGGTGAAAATCTATCAAAATTAGGGTGGTCCCAAAAAGGAGGGATTTTTCAAATTGACTGTGTCTGTTTTTAAAGTGATCCCCCTCTGGTCAACATATGAAATAACAAGTGTGTGTAAATAATTGAAATGCGCCCCCTTTGACCGAAATTAATTAAAAACAATAAAATGAATCTTGGGTTAGCACGGTGGGGGGGGGGGGGGGGGGGGGGGTTGTGCATCTGCCTCACAATATAAAGGTCCTGAGTAGTCAAGGGTTCAATCCCGGCCTCGGGATCTTTCTATGTGGAGTCCTGCTTGCTCCCACCTCCAAAGACATGCACCTGGGGATAGGTTGATTGGCAACACTAAACGGGCCCTAGTGTGTGAATGTGAGTGTGAATGTTGTCTATCTGTGTTGGCCCGGTGATGAGGAAGTGACTTGTCCAGGGTGTACACTGCCTTCCACCCAAATGCAGCTGAAATAGGCTACAGCTACCCCCCGCCACCCCAAAAGGGACAAGCGGTAGAAAACGAATGGATAGGTGGAAAACAAATCTGTATATAGAGACATACTGTAAGAACTTGAAGTAAATGATGAAGATTAAAAAACAATTACAAACAAAAACAGAACCAAAAGCAATGTTTTTCTCACAATGTGTCGACTTTTTTCTTATAAAGTTAAAAAGTTAAAGTACCAATGATTGTCACAGACATACTAGATGTGGCGAAAATATTCTCTGCATTTGATCACCCTTGTTCACCCACTGGGAGGTGAGGGAAGCAGTGCTGCGCCTGGGAAACATTTTTGGTGATTTAACCCCTGATGCTGATGGGTCCCATTGATATGACTTGGCCGGGATTTGAACTCACAGCCTACTGATCTCAAGGTGGACACTCTAACCACTAGGCCATTGATTAATTATAAAATTCGGAAAAAATTATCATATTCTTTGTTGCTGTTCTATGGCATTATTTTCTCCTAAAATTATGACTTTTTTATAAAAAAAATATTATTTTCTAACGCAAAATGGTGACATTTGTCCAAAAAAATTCAGACTTATAATATTGCCAATTGTTGTGTAGTGACATTTTTGGAGTAAAATTATGACTTTTGTCATAACTATGACTTTTGTCATAATTTTGCCTAGTAAATTTCCGATTATTATTATAATATTGCCAACATTTTTAAGTTTTCTTATACAATTGTGACTTTTGACAAGTAAAATTACGACTCTTTTTTTTTCATAAAATTGCCAACATGTTAAGCTTTTCTTGTAAAATTGCGACTGTTATTGAGTAAAATCCCAACTTTTATCGTAATATTGCACAAATGTTCAGTTTTTCCTGTAAAATTATAACTTGTGTTGAGTGAAATTATGACTTATTATAATACTAGAGGTAGGTGTGTGTGTGTGTGTGTGCGTGTGTGTGTGCGTGTGCGTGAGCGTGAGGTTTGAAAAAAAAAAAAACATAACAAATTCATTGAAAAGAAGGAGCTAGAAGATGATATGCTCGTGCCCGAGGAGAACAGACGTGTGTGTCGTTGGTCGCCCTTTAAGTGTCAAAATGTTGCTTTTTTACGAGTCAGCACTAATAGTTGACGCTGAAAGCATGCCAACCAACTCAGGAACTAAAAGTGTCCGCTATTAAAACTTGAGGAGGCCAAAGACAATTCCAGCGACAGCATGCAGCTGCTCCTTGCTTTTATGTGCAACATATTTTGTCACACTCATGTTGTTGATGCTGCACTAAAGTTGTGTTTTCTCTCCTAAAGGCATGACTGGAGATTAAATAAGGCTGTCCAAAAAATATACTTTTAGATCCATCGCAATTCTTATTTGTAAAAATTCAGAATTGATTAAAAAAAATCTAAAATATTATTTTAAAAATGTTTTTAATTTTTTTTCCAATCTGTCCTGTGCAGCCGCTCAGGAAAATAATATTGTTGATCTACACCACAGGTCTCAAACTCAAGGCCCAAGGGCCAAATCTGGCCCACCGCATATACAGTATGTGGCCTGCGAAAGCCTGGAAATAATGTGTTAATTAAATGCTTAATCCCTTCTTACGAACTATATTTTTTTCCCTTTTGACATTGAAAATCCTGCATTGCAAATGCATATCTTTTAAAATTCAATATTATCAAAATCTAAATATTATATTATCATGTATTCCAAAAATATGTTTTGTTAAAATTAAGATAAATACTGGCTTCACGGTGGAAGAGGGGTTAGTGCGTCTGCCTCACCATACGAAGGTCCTGAGTAGTCCTGGGTTCAATCCCGGGCTCAGTATCTTTCTGTGTGGAGTTTGCATGTTCTCCCCGTGACTGCGTGGGTTCCCTCCGGGTACTCCGGCTTCCTCCCACCTCGAAAACATGCACCTGGGGATAGGTTGATTGGCAACACTAAATTGGCCCTAGTGTGTGAATGTTGTCTGTCTATCTGTTTTGGCCCTGTGATGAGGTGGCGACTTGTCCAGGGTGTACACTGCCTTCCGCCCGATTGTAGCTGAGATAGGCACCAGCGCCCCCCAGGATCCCAAAGGGAATAAGCGGTAGAAAATGGATGGATGGAAGATAAATACTGTACCTAAATATCTGCTTAGACTTAGAAAATATTTATTGTCCCTGAGGGGCAATTTGGTTAATAATCATTAAAAACGAGGTACAACAGTAAAAACAAGTACAACAGTAAAAACGAGGTACAAATACATAAAATACATACAACATACAAACCATCATGAAGGCATGATGATGCTCTACTTATGATTTCTAAACAAATTATCAATCAAATTGTACACTGAAAATTGACAATAGATTTTACAGCTAAAGGCCGCCGACTGACCTACAGTAAAATCAACTTTGGTGCTGTTTTTTTCTACATGCATTACGACACTAAAACATAAAAACATTTACAAAAAAAAACATTGAAACCAGATTTTACGGTAAAAAAAAATAAAAAAAAAATTGAAATGATTTTCCTCTAAAAACAGTGGTATTGTTTTTCCACTCCATTCCATTTATTATTTTTTTTCATATGTTGTATAAGACTTGACAACAAAATATCCCGTATTAAAGTGTTGATGTAAGTTGATTAAAAATAGTATTACATTTTTTGATATACTTTTATTTTAATTTGTATTGTCGTCCATCCCACTTTTTTCTATTTTTCCAAAAATATTGTACGAAAAAATTATTTTATTTCTTTTATATCTGTCGTCACTGTACAGCAGCATTGTTGACAGAACATCAGAAACACTTCTCAGAATGATATAGTGCACGTTTACACTTTGACCACATCCATCCATCCGTTTTCAACCGCTTGTCCCTCTCAAGGTCGTGATCCCAGCTGCACTCAGGCGGAAGGCGGGGTACACCCTGGACAAATCGCCACCTCATCGCAGGACCAACACAGATAGACAGACAACATTCACACTCACATTCACACACTAGGGCCAATTTAGTGTTGACTTTCACAACATATTTTAATTATATTCAGATTAATAATTGTATTTATTATTGTTGAATATAGTATTTAAGGAAATATATCATTACATTTCATAATAGTAAATATTGTAAGTTTTTAATGGTAAATAATAAATGATATATTGTAAAAATGTATTCATGAAATAGGTCATGGGTATCTAAAGTGCAGCCTGCCGATAGTTTTGTTGGCCTGCAACCTAATGTCAAAAACATTCAAATAAAAAACAGACATGTCACCAAATATGCAATGTAGTGCGAAAAGTCTGAAATAGTGTTTATAATAACTAGTATTATTAATAAACATTGGGCCTGATCTACCAAAGGTTTGCGTGTACCAAACAGGTGCAAACTTGATAGCACATGCAAAGCTCATCTACTAAACTTGTGAGCAGGGGATTGCGTCTCCTAAATGTGATTATTTTGTCAAATAAAAAGAACTCATTTTAACGCCTATAAAATTGAGTATTGAAAAGTGGGTCTCCAAAATAAAAGCTGAAATGTTGATGCAACTTTTATACGATTGTGCCTTTAATGACTCGGGACAAAATGGCATTAGATATTCATAACTTGGTTTGAGGAAGACATTTGTGACTCATCTCCATGTCTCATGTTTGCCAAGTCTCATATTTCATGAGCACAAGGTGCATGTTGGGAGGACAAGGTGGTGACAGCTAAAGGTCTTTGAAAAAAAAAAAAAAGTGGCCGCAAAGGAAATATTAGTTTGACTCTGATAATTCCCGGTTGTCAGCTGCCTTGAATGCAGCGTAATACAAACACGGTACAATAAACAACTGGATGAAGCCACATTGTGGTTGTCTACAACCGTACTTACTGTATGTAGTCACGTGTCTTTTCTCTTGATTGTACATGGAAGCTTTAGGTGTGACATGTCCAAGGTCTGAGCCAACTGGAATGCGGTCCAATGCTTACACGTGTGCCATAAACAAGTGTATGGTGCCAGTCGGGATACGTTGTGCTGAGCTACAATGCAACCATGCAGTGCTAGTTCTCCGCACATTAGTAGTTTCCCCAGAGCTCGGATAATCTGACTTCCCAGTGGTTTCAGATGCATCTTAATACTCACACTGTAGCCTCGTAAACGAGCGGAGGATGCCCTATGGGGGACATCGTGGTTGTCAACAATCATGTGTTTTTTGTTTATCCTCTCAGGAGTTGCCGCCTCAGCATTTGAGTTTGACACGGACGCTCCAAGTGTGTTATTTCCAACTTCTGAAACACCTGGAGTTCATTATTTTAAACCTAAACAATCAAACAAGTGCATTTGGCATACATTGTGCTCGTCTACGGCCACGCAGCTTTAGCCAGAAAAGTGGATATTCTGACTTTATCATGTAGAGGATGCCCTGTGGAGTACGTTGTGATTATCTACAACCACACATTCGTATCATTTTAGCGGAAGGGAGAAGATATTACTTCTTAGCGCTTGCCAACATTCTGGAATGCCGCATGACACTTCCATATAGTGTGGTAAACAGGTGTGTAAGATGCCTTGTGGGGTACGTTGTGGTGGTCAAACACAGGAAGTGAACAAAATGATCAGTAATTGCTGAGACATATAGGATCAAATGTGCTCTGATTCTTCCCACTCCTTTTCAAACATGTTGAATAATAAACTTGTGAAGTACTTAAACTAACTTTGGGAATACACTAAACCATTGCCACTAGCAACCAGAACCATTCAGGGTGATTAAAAAAAAAAAAAAAAAAAAAAAAAAATGGATCCACATCCAAATATTTCTTCATTTGGATTCTTATTTGATTAATCATTTTTCAATATTTTTATTTTTATTATTTAGAAAATAAATTAATAAAAAAAATTGTAAATTAAATAAAAATAAAACAAATTGAAAAAAAATATATAAAGTTTTTTTTATCCATCCATCCATTTTCTACCGCTTATTCCCTTTCGGGGTGGCGGGGGGCGCTGGCGCCTATCTCAGCTACAATCGGGCGGAAGGCAGGGTACACCCTGGACAAGTCGCCACCTCATCGCAGGACCAACACAGATAGACAGACAACATTCACACTCACATTCACACACTAGGGCCAATTTAGTGTTGACTTTCACAACATATTTTAATTATATTCAGATTAATAATTGTATTTATTATTGTTGAATATAGTATTTAAGGAAATATATCATTACATTTCATAATAGTAAATATTGTAAGTTTTTAATGGTAAATAATAAATGATATATTGTAAAAATGTATTCATGAAATAGGTCATGGGTATCTAAAGTGCAGCCTGCCGATAGTTTTGTTGGCCTGCAACCTAATGTCAAAAACATTCAAATAAAAAACAGACATGTCACCAAATATGCAATGTAGTGCGAAAAGTCTGAAATAGTGTTTATAATAACTAGTATTATTAATAAACATTGGGCCTGATCTACCAAAGGTTTGCGTGTACCAAACAGGTGCAAACTTGATAGCACATGCAAAGCTCATCTACTAAACTTGTGAGCAGGGGATTGCGTCTCCTAAATGTGATTATTTTGTCAAATAAAAAGAACTCATTTTAACGCCTATAAAATTGAGTATTGAAAAGTGGGTCTCCAAAATAAAAGCTGAAATGTTGATGCAACTTTTATACGATTGTGCCTTTAATGACTCGGGACAAAATGGCATTAGATATTCATAACTTGGTTTGAGGAAGACATTTGTGACTCATCTCCATGTCTCATGTTTGCCAAGTCTCATATTTCATGAGCACAAGGTGCATGTTGGGAGGACAAGGTGGTGACAGCTAAAGGTCTTTGAAAAAAAAAAAAAAGTGGCCGCAAAGGAAATATTAGTTTGACTCTGATAATTCCCGGTTGTCAGCTGCCTTGAATGCAGCGTAATACAAACACGGTACAATAAACAACTGGATGAAGCCACATTGTGGTTGTCTACAACCGTACTTACTGTATGTAGTCACGTGTCTTTTCTCTTGATTGTACATGGAAGCTTTAGGTGTGACATGTCCAAGGTCTGAGCCAACTGGAATGCGGTCCAATGCTTACACGTGTGCCATAAACAAGTGTATGGTGCCAGTCGGGATACGTTGTGCTGAGCTACAATGCAACCATGCAGTGCTAGTTCTCCGCACATTAGTAGTTTCCCCAGAGCTCGGATAATCTGACTTCCCAGTGGTTTCAGATGCATCTTAATACTCACACTGTAGCCTCGTAAACGAGCGGAGGATGCCCTATGGGGGACATCGTGGTTGTCAACAATCATGTGTTTTTTGTTTATCCTCTCAGGAGTTGCCGCCTCAGCATTTGAGTTTGACACGGACGCTCCAAGTGTGTTATTTCCAACTTCTGAAACACCTGGAGTTCATTATTTTAAACCTAAACAATCAAACAAGTGCATTTGGCATACATTGTGCTCGTCTACGGCCACGCAGCTTTAGCCAGAAAAGTGGATATTCTGACTTTATCATGTAGAGGATGCCCTGTGGAGTACGTTGTGATTATCTACAACCACACATTCGTATCATTTTAGCGGAAGGGAGAAGATATTACTTCTTAGCGCTTGCCAACATTCTGGAATGCCGCATGACACTTCCATATAGTGTGGTAAACAGGTGTGTAAGATGCCTTGTGGGGTACGTTGTGGTGGTCAAACACAGGAAGTGAACAAAATGATCAGTAATTGCTGAGACATATAGGATCAAATGTGCTCTGATTCTTCCCACTCCTTTTCAAACATGTTGAATAATAAACTTGTGAAGTACTTAAACTAACTTTGGGAATACACTAAACCATTGCCACTAGCAACCAGAACCATTCAGGGTGATTAAAAAAAAAAAAAAAAAAAAAAAAAAAATGGATCCACATCCAAATATTTCTTCATTTGGATTCTTATTTGATTAATCATTTTTCAATATTTTTATTTTTATTATTTAGAAAATAAATTAATAAAAAAAATTGTAAATTAAATAAAAATAAAACAAATTGAAAAAAAATATATAAAGTTTTTTTTAATTGTTTTAAAAGAAAAAATTAAGAATAAAACATTTAATTGATAATATTTAGCCTTTTGAGCATTTTTTGGGAAGCTTTTATTATACCCAATCATGGCACACACCTGTTCCCAATTAGCCTGCACACCTGTGGGATGTTCCAAATAACAGTTTGATCCGCATTCCACAACTTTATCAGTATTTATTGCCACCTTTCCTAACTTCTTTGTCACGTGTTGCTGGCATCATATTCTAAAGTTAATGATTATTTGCAACAACAAAAAAATGTTTATCAGTTTGAACATCAAATATGTTGTCTTTGTAGCATATTCAACTGAATATGGGTTGAAAATGATTTGCAAAAAATAGTATTCCGTTTATATTTACATCTAACTCAATTTCCCAACTCATATGGAAACGGGGTTTGCACTTGAACCTGTCAGACTTGCCCCTGACAGTTTGTCTATGTTTTAGTTTTTTCCTCTGCATTTGTCTGTTTCCTGTGTTTAGTATTTCCTGTCTTTTAGTTCCTGTCAAGTGCTCTTAATTTGTCAGCTTCCTGTCTTGTTCCCTGCGTGCTGTGTTCCTCCTCAGTGTGTTTAGTATTTCCTGTCCTTAGTTCCTGTCTAGTGCTCTTATTTTGTCAGCTTCCTGTCTTGTTCCCTGCGTGATGTGTTCCTCCTCAGTGTGTTTAGTATTTCCTGTCCTTAGTTCCTGTCTAGTGCTCTTATTTGGTCAGCTTCCTGTCTTGTTCCCTGAGTGCTGTGTTCCCCTTCAGCTGCGGCTGATTGGCATCTGGCCACACCTGTTGCAAATCAGCCGGCTCCTATTTGTACCTCCTTTGTCTTGTGTCAGCTGCTGGATCATTGTATTGTATTGCATCGTCATTGCCACATGTCACTCTTGTCGTGCTACCTGTCGTGTCATTTTGTTACCGCTATTACCTGTCGTGTCATTTTGTTACCGCTATTACCTGTCGTGCTACATCTTGTCCTGGTTGTCGTAGCGGTAAGTTGTTTTTGTTAGTCATAGCTATTTCCAGTTTTTCTGTTTGTTATATTCTAGCTTCCATGATAAAGTTCCTTTTTGTTTCTTGTTAGCTTCTATGCTAAAGGCTTTTTGTTCTTTATCCGCCCACGTGCGCGCTTTTGGTTTGAACCCTTTGTTTGGTTTTGTCTTAGTATTTATATTAAAATCATGTTTGCTCACTCCATGCCTGCCTCCATCTCTGCCTTTGGGGTTCGACAACAAATAACCCTGACAGAACCGTGTCAAACAGTTGGAGGTGCCCAGTGGCGTGCCTTGTGGTCAAAAATAGATTTCCAATTTAGTCATTTTATAGGCACCCACCAAATTCTGTCAGTACTACGTGTGGTACTATCCATCCAACGGTACCATATTTTGTATATTTATATATGTCATATTTTGTGTCCTGGGCATGTTCAAGGCCTACTGAAACCCACTACTACCGACCACGCAGTCTGATAGTTTATATATCAATGATGAAATATTAACATTGCAACACATGCCAATATGGCCGGTTTAGTTTACTAAATTGCAATTTTAAATTTCCCGCGAAGTGTCCTGTTGAAAACGTCGCGGAATGATGATGCTTATGTTGACGCGTGCTTGTGACGTTATTGGTTGAAGCGGACATTTTATCCCAGCACCACTCACGGCTAAAAGTTGTCCGATTTAATGACATAATTACACAGTATTTTGGACATCTGTGTTGCTGAATCTTTTGCAATTTGTTCAATTAATAATTGAGACTATAAAGAATGCATTTGGTGGAATGCGGTGTATTTCGGCCGGCTGTAGCAACACAAACACAGCCGGTGTTTCTTTCTTTGTTTTGAAGCTTTAATATGGAACAGAGCGGTCAAGCGGACATGTTTCTCTACCACATGTCAACCGGCAGGTTTTGGTGAGAAAATTGTGGTAATAAGTTGGCTCTTACCGGAGACATGAGCAGAGCTTGCGTCCTCCTGCAGCTGTCAAAGAGGCAGCTGCGACTTTTTGGGCTCCTCCATGGCTTCCATCAGAGACACTGGCGGTCACCACAGCCCTCCGACTTTCAGGTATGACTATATAATCTCACTAAAACACTAGTAACACAATAAGCAGATAAGGGATTTTCCAGAATTATCCTAGTACATGTGTCCAATAACATCTGAATCGCTCCCACTGCCCTCATCTTTTTTTTTCTTCTTCTTGTAGTCCTTCACTCTCACTTTCCTCATCCATGAATCTTTCATCCTCGCTCCAATTAATGGGGAATTTTTTGCTTTCTTGGTCAGAATTGCTCGCGCTGCTGGTGGCTATGATTATAAACAATGTGAAGATGTGAGGAGCCCTCACACCGGTGACGTCACGCGCACATCGGCTTCTACTTCCGGTAATGGCAAGGCTTTTTTATTAGCGACCAAAAGTTGCGAACTTTATCGTCGATGTTCTCTACTAAATCCTTTCAGCAAAAATATGGCAATATCGCAAAATGATCAAGTATGACACATAGAATGGACCTGCTATTCCTGTTTAAATAAGAAAATCTCATTTCAGTAGGCCTTTAAAGTGCATCCGGCAGTGGAGGGTCCTCTATGGGGTCTTGGGGCACTAGTAGGCCTTTAAAGTGCATCCGGCAGTGGAGGGTCCTCTATGGGGTCTTGGGGCACTAGGAGGTGTTAACCCCTTCACTACTGTTACCCCAGGTGGCCCTTGGCAAACATACCTGACTGCCCTCTCGCCAGGGATATGGTGAAGACCTCAACGGCGGAGGACGGTAGATTTAAGAACTACCACAACTCCTGCGATGGCGGAGGAAGGCTGCAGCAGAAAAGGGTCCCCAGTCGACTTGGATTCCATCCCACTGGACTCTGACCCGATTCTGTCAAGGATCGTGTGGTGACTGCCTGTGCACCAGTCTCCCCAAATAAAACAAAGGCACAGACATAAAGGGATACACCCCTACCAGGAGGATCATCATACTTGTTCGAGTGACTGCCGATGATGATTGACCATATTTTGATGCCTTTGTCGCTCGTGAAAAAAGCACTCAAGCAGCACTCGGAGCGGATTTACTGCCTCTGGGTAGTGTTGCAATTATTCATGCCAACAAAGCAAGTAAGCCTGATATAAAACGCTGGAACGCACAGTATGGCTCCCCTTTTCCAGAGTGTGCTAGCAAAAAAAAAAAAATATATATATATATATATATATATATATATATATATATATGTATATATATACACTGTATATATATGTGTGTGTGTATAGGCGCGTGTGTGTGTATGTATGTATGTATATATACTGTATACATATGTGTGTATATATGAATATATACACATACATACATATATATACTTCTATATGTATATGTATGTGCATATATATATATATATACATATACACAAATATATATATAGATATATATTTATATATATGTACATACTTGTGTGTATATATACATATACTGCTATATATATAAATATATGTGTGTGTATATATGTGTATATATGTGTGTTTATATATATATATATATGTGTGTATATACTGTATATGTATATGTATGTATAAGAAAAATGTTTCAATCATCCATCCATCCATCCATTTTCTACCGCTCAGGGGCATCGCCAGACAGATTTCACTGGGGCACGTGCCCCACTGTTGATCTGCAGTGCCCCAGTAAAAATTTCACCAATTAAAAAAATGCTTCTGAGTTTTAAGTCTACATAACATAGACAACAGCGCACATACTACTTAGTATACTAATTGATTGCTACTGTATTTACTCCACTAACAATGGGCACATGGCTAATTAATATGGTAATTTATTCACGTGTGGATCGAGACTTTGGTTGAGAGAGAGAGAGAGAGAGAGAGAGAGAGAGAGAGGATGAGAATCACTGCGTGAGGTAGGTAACGTTAGCCAACAACAATTTGTTAATTATATTATTTTGATTTTGATTTGACTCGAACTGTAACTCCTAGATGGATTTAAGAAAGTTATTCGCCCGCAGCAGAGAAGAAGCAGCAGGAATGAGAGATGTAAGTGAAGTCCTAGCTAGCTAGGCAACATCATTGTCTTAAGTTGATGGTAAGTTAGCCAACGTTATTCCTTGTATCAAGACAAACATATTCATTTGCTTTACGAACTGTCGGGGGAATTTCCAATGAACATGAAACATAATGTTGGTTATTGTCTGCTGGTTCTGCATCAATGATGATTTGGAGTAAGCGTGTATGAGTTGAGTGCTTCTCAAATGGTTTATCTTCAGGAAGAAAAACATTTTTCCAGATCATCAAGTCGTGAGCCAAATTTTTAAATCATTCAAGTTTATTTCACAGAAAAATAGCACAGTAGACTTGTCTTGTTAATCGGTGTGACTTTGACTAAAATAAACGTGTTTTGTCACCAGAAAAATGGCTACTGCTAAAGCATCTGGTTTTGTTTCCAGAAAAAATAGTAACATTTCTGTATTTGTTGTCAGAAAGATGTCTGAAAATATCTGGTTTTGTTGCCCCATTTAGATTTAAAAAAAATATATTTCCATGTCTGTCCTGAGTCCTCCTCCAACTTGTTAGTCGGTTTGCCTTTTGCTAAAATACTCACTAATAGTCACTAGAAAAATGGCTAAAAATATCTGGTTTTGTTGCCACAATTTGATTTTTTTCTCCCTAAACTTTTTTTTTCCATGCACACATCTGACTGCGACTCACTGAAAATGACACACAATCCACTTTTTTGTCACGACCCAGCAGTTGGGAACCACTGGCCAACTGTATAACAGTTACTGTAATATTTCCATGTCTGTTCAGAGTGATTGACCACTTTGCAAAAATGAAAAGGAAACGTTACAGTTTACTTCTCAGAAAATGATTCCCTGAACAGACACACAACAGTTGTTAATTTATTCTACTACTGTGGCTTTATTGTTATGTGTATATTTTATAGTTTTGTGTATCCTAAATAGGATTAGCCACATTGCCATAAATGGAAATTAAAAAATATAAAAGAACCCAGAGATGTAGGGGTGCTTTATTTTTGGTTTTACTTTTGTAGATGTTAAATTTGCAGATGATTACTGCAATAAATATTTCAAAAAGATTCATTGCTCTTCCTTTTTGTTTTTACCAGTTGCAGTT